>NC_080670.1:26736996-26786996 GCF_030247195.1 Topomyia yanbarensis | reverse complement strand
CTTTTAGTTCATTGGAATTTATGAAAGATTGAAATATCTAAGCAAAGAATTGAGTCACTTGGACCCTGCCCCCATGTCGTCAAAGGCGATCGAAAACAAGGTCAAGGTCCCTAGATCAAGATATGATTCAAGCGCATTACTGGATAGCTGGAGGAGCTATCACTTTTCAGCTGTCGAATCGTTTCATCGCAAGTCGTGGGACTTCAATGATGAGTTACAAATCGAAAAACTATTCAAGCGAATATACACCATGTGAAAGGAGGAATCGAAATTCTTTTTCACAAATTTTGCAAAAAAAAATAGACGTGACTTTCATCAAAAAATCATGGGCTTTGAAAAAATCATTCTAGAAATAAAGAGTGTACGGAATCAGGAAATAGATCTCCTTAACCTCATACCACTTCAGAACCATCCAACCAGCGAAGGACCAGGTTCCAGACCCCCCCCCCCCTGTGAGCCCTGTCCACCAACACTGCCATTAAGCTGTGGAACAATATCATCAAACACGGCCAACAGCAAAATTCATTTCACGTCGACCCGCCAGCCGGCTACGCCAGCGCGCAAAGGTTAGTGGTTGAGCGACGAACCAAAAATCATAAACCTTTAGCGCTAGAAGCAAATAGGAACATCCGCCCGTGTTATAGCGATTGCATGAACGAATACAATAATGTATAGTTTGGCAATTATTGGAAAATGATTTTTTTCATCCTAGAAAATTTCTTACAGCTTCCACAATGAAGCAAATATACTTCACACCAAGCCGAACATCTTGTTGATCAAGATTGTTCGCACGTTCAGTCATATAGTCAATAACGAGTTCGGGTATCAAATATAATGCATTGATAAATCGTAAATAAATCATGGAAGCTGGTAATTTTGTTTCTATGGTCACAATAGACCAAAATATGGTTTTCACATATGATCCACCGAACCATGACGATGGTGTTTTCATGGCTTGATCCCATTGCAAACGCAATCCAAATACCATAGAATGGAGGTGAATCTGGACCGCGGGCATGGGCTTATCGTTTGCTCGGGACGTTTGTTGGATGTGCAATCTTCACCATGCGAAAGAAGCAACTGGTGCTGTCCAGTTGCTTCTTTCGCATGGTCGCAGATATGCCAACGACAATTTAAACGTAGCTTTTATCACAAAATCATGGGCTTTGCAAAGCAATCTTCTTGGAATAGCTACACAAACCCTAGCAAGTTTTTAAAAGTGTCAAACTGACTGAACAGTGGAATAAGTATAAAGACCTTTTCGACCTATAGCGTAGAAATGAAGATAGTGTGAAATAGGATGATGGAACTTTTATCGTGAATTTCCAATCGTGATAGAGAAGCATATTCCTGGTTAATTGTCTCTTAATAATATACAAACGCAAAATCCAATTGAAGCAGAGCCTGACTTGTATGATGCTCAAAAGAATATGGGTTTGGTCATTTACACAATGAACTGGTTCAACAAAATGTTTATAAACCGCAAAATACGCTTGGAAACACGACGCTGATCACGAAAACAAACAAGGGATACCATTAAGCGGGATTCTGTCACCCTTACTGTGGTCATTGTGCGAGCCACTGAAATCATTAACTGAAATGAAATACTAGTATGTGCATTAGTGTGTTTAAATAGAGAATACCGGTATGCCAATATCTGCACACTTTATTGTATCCTACTGAGTTCTTGGATATTATGGAGTTGCATGGAATGGAAAAGCCGATGTGTTAGTCCAGGACATTTGTTTTGAAAGCTAAGAAGTGGGAAAACACAGTTAAAGCGATTATAGTACCATAACTGGATTATCACAATAAAATCAATGAAAAAAGCCTGAAGCACATTAGACTTAACTAAAAAGGGGCCAAGCATCGCAGCAGAACTATTACTGGGCACTGTCGGAGTAAATATCTGCTTATGGAGATTAGTAAACTTTTAAACGTTACATACCGTTTCTATGGGTCTGAAAAAGAAACATTAGAGCCATTCTGGCCTGCGAGTGCAGTGCGCGGATACAATGCAGGCAAAGATATAGCAACGCTGAAGACTTTTGATACTTGGATTGCGATTCTTAATACAGATAGCAAGTTTTACACGAAGTGCAGCGGCGGAAGAGTGCGGGATACGGGATAAAGACATTCACTCGCTAATATATGTCATAGTAGATCTATGTAAATACTGGTCGCAGTGGCTAGTCTAAAATAATGGTTCTAGAAATATTGTGCTCATCGGAAATAATCTAGAAAAGATATGTTTTAAGACAACAGCCGAAGCTGGATCACATTTTTTTACGAATGTATGGAAACATGTTCTAATGATAGCGTTTAGCTGGTTTGTGAAGAAAAAAATGAAAAAAAAACATTGAATTCGATCGAGTTTCATGGTTATATACTCCTTAGTTATAAGTGTGCAATGTTGTTTTAAAGCAAAATTCTGAAAACAGTGTCTCAAAATTATAATAATGTGTAGAAACTGTGGGACAAAGGTCACAAAATAAGACAGGCAGGTCGCCATAATAATTTAAATAGTCGTGTGAAAAATGCAAATCGGGTCGATTAAAATCATAAAAATATTTTACCTGCCTTTACAAAACGTATGAGCCTGAATTCGGTCAGTTTATTTTAGAAATTCAAAAATTTCAAACAGCTGATAAATAAAACTCACCAGTAGAACATCCGAGATGCTTTTCGTTGAAATCCTCGATTAAATCAGCAAATTGTGGCCTATTTCGTTTTGATAGAAATTGAACCACTTAAAACTACTATTTCGCACAGGAATGCCCTTATTTACGCACTTCACTTTGCTACTATTTGGAGCGAATCTTCTCGCTCCGCATTTTCACACTCTCATGATTCACTGCTTCCCAATTAAAAAAAATGATATTTTCACCTGAATAGAACTTTTCAAACATTTTCTTTGCTACTTCAATGCAGCACTGTGAAACCCTTCACAGCTTTATTCCCTAAATATAATTAAGCGCCACACACCGCTTTCTGCAGTGGGTTAGAACTCAGCTGAACGCTGACAGTCCCACTCATTTGATCTTCAACTCTACCAACACACATTTGCATTGAACTCAACATGGCGCTTGACGCGACCGCAAAGCGCTTCACTCGAGTTGAAAACAAAATGATGGCTACATCTTTGAAAGAACAAACGATGCATTCTTCTTACGACACGAGAGCACTTCTATTTCGAACCGCACTAAGCATCACTTTAATTGTTGCTTCACAATGCAGAAAATAAATACTTGATTTTTTCGACCTTGCTTTCTAAATAATTGCGATAGAAATGGCGAGCGAACACGACCAAACATGATCACGTTCTCCTTCAAATTACACTACCGAAAACACCAGAAATATCATTTATTTAACAGCGGGAACGCGTTCGCAATTCGAACGCAATTACACGAATGAACGAAAACGCGAAAACTACTACTGTACTTCGCAATAAAAATTTGCAAAAAAAAAATAACCTGCTCGGACGCGGCGCGATGATCGAAGAAACAATCGATTTAGTTGGCCTCGCGATTCGATCTCAACTGGTTGGTTAGTGCAGTGGTTAACTGGTCGCTCACGCTAGAGTGGATGGAAAAGAGAGAAAGAAAAAAAAAACCGTTAGTTAACGAGCACACAAATACGTTGTCAAGACTGATCATTTCATTACCGGTTATTGTGCGTTTCATTGGAAACGCGCCTTTCAAGCATCCCAGTAAAGCTCAGCCGGAATTGAACTGGAATTCTGGCTGGTTCCAGTTCGCACACGGGCTCCAGTGACACAACCGATTCTAACTAGAATCGGTTGTGTCACTGGAGCCGGAATACGAACTGGAACCAGCCAGAATTCCGGTTCATTTCCGGCTGAGCTTAACTGGGTAGATGTGACGAATGAAATTGGGGCGTTCGAAAATAAGCGCAAGAATTTGTCAAACAGAACATTGAATTACAATTTCGTCTCATTAGAATGCTCGAAAGACGCGTTTCTAAGTGAAACGTATGAAGACAATATTGAGATGACTTATTACCTAATTGCAACATCCCAACCAAACATCGAAATCAATTGTTGATGTCTGAAATGACAGCTCATTTTGATAAGCACGATAAAGTGCTAAAGCTTGTTTTTCGTCCCCCGGGGCAACCCGAAACAAGTAGGCCACTTCTATTATTCATCAGACGGTAGAAGTCGAACATCACCTTTGGCCTACTATTTTTAGGTGAATCCCCTAAAGGGTATGAACCTTTGGAGCCGAACTGCTCTGTTTATTTTACAGGCCACAATAGTGCGGGCGGAAATGTGTTTTGTGTTTGCCTTATTTTCATTTTTCTTTTCTTTCGTGAGTGGGAAAACAGCACATTTTGCGACCAACCGTCTTTTCTTCCGGAGCGGTGCTCTTGTGAGGCGTAGGATCCTCATTAAAATTTTAAACGTAATATATTTGAATGGAAGGACGCTGGATGTTGCGTTCCGTTTGGTAAAGTCAGTACTCTGCTAGGAAGTTGACCTATAGTCCCGAAAAGCGGGCAAAGTGTGAACGTTTGTACAAAGCATTGGTTCATCAAACTTAAATTTAGGCACTTTAGAGCTTAACCGGTTACCCAAACTCATTGTTGTTGTGACAGTGTACACCAAATTGAGTGATTTTAAGCTGAATTTGAATATATTCAGCCCGATTTAAGCTTGAGCTTGTGCGACAACCCCTGGCTGCTACTCCGTTATCAATCTGGACTAGCTGAAGTTTCACAAGGAATCAGTAGATAATAATGCTTGGATGTGGCGAAACATCTTTCAATGTGCAACTCCTGGTAATCCTAATATGTTCATTGATCAATACCGACGCCGACCAGGCCCGAACGTAAACCTTGGAAGGAAAGGGAAGGAATGTTAGTCCGATACTTGCTTTTGCTAGAGGCCGCGTATATTCTACTGCGCACTCCACAAGTATCATGGAAGGAGGATATTTGTTAGTGAGTATAGAAGTTGGATTCTACTTCTTCTTTACCGACGCCAGAGAGGTGGACTCCACTATCTAGACTAGATATCGGTCCACCAACTCATGGACCTGGGACCAACGGTTTTACTTCCCTTCCGAAGGAAGACGTGACCAAGGATTTTTTCACCTCAGAAAAATCTCAACGACCTCGGCTGGAATTAAACCCAGGCCAACTGGAATGAGTGGCGGTCACGCCACTTCATATTTTGATCTCCATCTCAAATTCTTAGTCATATAATATTATATTTGAAATAGTTATAAATCGATGCCCTGCTTAATTTGAATTACATTTTCATATTTTGTGCTTTGCTTGTTGTTCGCTGCTTTGGTATTTTGTGTTCTAAGATATTGGGTATGGGAATAAGTTTCCGCCCTCTTGAAAGATAGGTCATTATTGATACTACAGCTGTGTTAGCTCAACTACTCTACTTACCATTTCTAATTGTATGTGTAAGGTCTCGATTGCACTAGTTGATATTCGCTTCGAGTGTGAACATCCTTTTTAATCTGGCGTCAAAAATGTCAACGTTCGTTCCGAAAAAGCAGCATTTGCGGGAAGTTTTGCTGCATTATTACATTTCAAAGAAAAGTGCAGCTGAAACGTATCGCATATTAAGGAATATTTACGGTGATCATGCTCCATCTAATACAAGCTGTAAAGAGTGGTTTCGACGATTCCAAAGCGGCGATTATGACGTCGGTGACAAAGAACGTGAAGGAGCACCCAAAAAGTTTGAAGATGCACAACTACAACATATACTTTATGAAGATTCATGTGGGACTCTGGATGAGCTATCCAATGAGTTGAATGGTGACAGATCGACCGTCGGTAAACGTTTGCACGCAATGGGAATGGTGCAAAAAATAGGCAATTGGGTACCACATCAATTGAAGGAGAGGGATATCGAGAGACGTTTGGTGATGTGCGAGATGCTCCTTGAGCGCCAGAAAAGAAAAGATTTTCTGCATCGCATTATCACTGGCGATGAAAAATGGATCTACTACGATAACCCGAAGCGACGAAAATGTTGGGGGCTGCCAGGTGAACCGGGTCCATTCACGCCAAAAAAAAATCATGCTTCCAAGGTTTTGTTGTGCATCTGGTGGGATCAGAGTGGTGTAATTTATTACGAACTCCTTAAACCATCCGAAACAATCACTGGCGATCGTTACAGACTGCAGCTAATACGATTAAATCGTGCTTTGAAAGAAAAACGACCGGATTGGACTGCTCGACATGATAAACTAATTTTGCTGCATGATAACGCTAGGCCACACGTTGCAAAATCTGTCAAAAATATTTGGAAGGGGTGAATTGGGAAATCTTGCCCCACCCGCCGTATTCCCCAGACATAGCGCCATCAGATTACCATCTTTTTCGATCGATGCAATCAGCCCTGATTGGAGAAAAGTTCACTTCTTACGGAAGTATCGAAAAATGGCTCAACGAATGGATCGAGTCGAAAAACCCTGACTTCTTTCTTCGAGGAATCCGTATGCTGCCTGAAAGATGGGGAAAAGTTGTCGCTTCGAATGGTACATACTTCACATAATATTATTTTGTATTTCATGTTTTAAATAAATATTATTTTCGTGTAAAGAAGGACGGAAACTTATTCCCATACCCAATATTCTCATTTTTTTACGGGCGTCCTTTCTAGTTCTTAGGAGTCGTTTTCCTTTTTACTTCAAAAAATTTTATATATATCGTTTTCGGTTTTTTTCACTTTTACTTTAAACTTTCTATTTTTTACAACCTTTACCATTTTAGCTTTTGAATTTTTGAACAACTTTTCAACAACTTTTGAACAATTTTTGAACCACTTTTGAATAACTTTTGAACAACATTTGGACAATTATTGAACAACTTATGAACAACTTTCGAACAACTTCTGAGCAACTTTTGGACAACTATTGGACAACTTTTGGACAAAATTTGAACAACTTTTGAACAGTTTTTGGAAAACTTTTGGACATTTTTTGAACAAGTTTTGAACAACTCTTTGACAACTTTTGAATAACTTTTGAATAACCTTTGAACAACTTTTGGACAACTGTTGGACCATTTTTGAAAAACTTTTGAACAACTTTCGAACAACTTTTTAACAACTTTCGAACAACTTTTGAACAACTTTTGGACAACTTCTGGAACAATTTTTAAACAACTTTTGAATAACTTTTCAGCAACTTTTTAAGACTTTTGGACAGTTTTTGAACAACTTTCAAACAACTTTTGAACTACTTTCAAACAACTTTTGAACTACTTTCAAACAACTTTTGAACAATTTTTGAATAACTTTTGAAAAACTCTTGAACATCTTTTGAACAACCTTTGAATAACTTTTCAACAACTTTTGAACAACTTTAGAACAACTTTGAACAACTTTGGATAACTGTAGGACAACTGTTGGACAATTTTTGAACTTTTTGAACAACTTTCGGACACTTTTTGAATAACTTTTGAATAACCTTTGAACAACTTTTGGCCTTTTTTGAACAACTTTTGAATAAACCTTTGAACTTTTGAACAACTTCGGAACAATTTTTGAACTACTTTTGAATAGTTTTGGAGTAAATTTTAAACAACTTTTGAATAACTTTTAAACAAATTTTGCATAACTTTTGAACAACTTTTAAACTGCTTTTGGACAACGTTAAGACAATTTTTGAACAACTTTTGGACAATTTTTGAACAATTTTTGGCCAATTTTTGAACTACTTTTGAATAGTTTAACAAATTTTGAACAACTTTTTAGAATTTTTTGAATATCTTTTGAACAACTTTCGAACAACTTTTAAACCACTGTTAAACAACTTTTGATTAACTTTTGGCAAACTTTTGGACAATTTTTGAACAACTTTTAAACAACTTTCGAACAACTTTTGAACAACGTTTAAAAAACTTTTGAACTACTTTTAAGTAACTTTTGAACAACTTTTGATCAGTTTTTAAACAGCTTTTGGACAACTGTTGGACAACTTTTGGTCAATTTTTGAACAACTTTTGAACTACTTTGCAATAACTGTTGAACAACTTTTCAAATTTTTAACCTTTTAACTTTTTAACATTTTTACTTTTCAACTTTTTAAATTTTTAAGATAGTAACTTTTTAAGTATCTAACTTTTTAACCTTCTAATTTATTGACCTTTTAACTTTATAAATTTTTATTTTATTGTACATTTTTCAGAGAAAAAACAAGCATGAGTTTTTGAAAAAAATATTGGAAATTGGTGATGTTATAGTCTTTTTCCCGAAACCCTTTTTGGATTTTATTTAAGAGACCTGTGGTGATCACGATGGAAGTCCAGCAGATTAACTAATATCCGAAAACTCAGAAAATTCCATTAGCATAGGAGTATTCCTCGTACCTAACGATTAGTTGGATAAATGATATTTTTTCCTGCATACGGGAACGGTTTTACAAAAAATCGACGCTTCGAGCAATAAAAATTGTATAAAAAATATCTTACGTAGAAAATGAAAATCTATGCATAAAAATGAAATCGTTAAGGTGCGAGAAAAACTTATTACGAGCAATTGAAAAAAAAAAGTTTAAGAAGTTTTTCGGCAATCGTGATAACGGAAGAGTCATTTTTTGGAAAACAACATTTCGAGATAATCGAGTTCAAAGTTTCAAGTCACCACTGCTTTTGGTAAACGAGGTGCGATTCGAAACGCTGTAACTTTCGATCTATCGGCCGGATCTTCATGAAAAGTTTTGAAGTTTTTTTTAGTTTTTTAATTCTTAAGTTTTCAAGTCTTCAAGTTTTTAAGTTTTTAAGCTTTTAAGTTAAGTTTAAGTTTTTAAGTCAAGTTTTTGAATTTTTAAGTTTTTAAAGTTTTAAGTTTGGAAGTTTGTAATTATTTTTTTACTCTTTATTACTTTTTCCTTGTTAATTTTTACTTTTCACCTTTCTTTATAGTTTTTCCTTTTATAGTTTTTATATTTTACCTTTTACTTATTCCTTTTACCTTTTACTTTTTCCTTTTACCATTTACCATTTACCTTTTACCTTTTACCATATACCTTTTACCTTTTGCCTTTTACCTTTTACCTTTTACCTTCTACCTTTTACCTTTTACCTTTTACCTTTTACCTTTTAGCTTTTAGCTTTTAGCTTTTGGCTTTTAGCTTTTAGCTTTTAGCTTTTAGCTTTTAGCTTTTAGCTTTTAGCTTTTAGCTTTTAGCTTTTAGCTTTTAGCTTTTAGCTTTTACCTTTTATCTTTTACCTTTTACCTTTTAGCTTTTAGCTTTCAGCTTTTACCTTTTAGTTTTCAGCTTTTACCTTTTATCTTTTTACTTTTTCCTTTTACCTTTAACCTTCCATCTTTTTCCTTTTACTTTTTATTTTACTTTTACCTTTTACCTTTTACTTTTTACCTTTTACCTTTTACCTTTTACCTTTTAGTTTTTAGGTTCTAGTTTTTACCTTTTATCTTTTACCTTTTTTTTTCCTTTTACCTTTAATCTTCCATCTTTTTCTTTTTACTTTTTATTTTTTATTGTTCACTTTTTTGAATATTTAATTTTTTAATTCAGTTTCATTAACTATAAGTATGAATCAACGATTATGGAACAGGAATCTTAAAAAATTGAATTATTTTGAATCCTTACATTACATACTGTCGATTTTCAAGTTGAATGTAAATCGTCACCAGAACACAATTTTGCCAAATACACCGACGTTTCGACTATTATTTGAGAACAATCTCGAGGATTGCATAAGACGATCAAAGGAATATCCGCAAATGAAGTGATGTGAAACGAAACAGGTGTAACCCCCAAATCTCAACCCCTGGCGCAGATAAGCCAAGTGAATTCCAATCAAGGCCCAGTTCATCTCCACTTTCAATCTGTAAATCAAAGCGAAAATGAGAATGCTTATCGACACGAGTGTGCAATTCCTGCAACCCCTGCCTGACCAAACCATGCGGGTGACGCTTGCTAATCCTGCTGACAACCAATAAATGCTAACCACACGTGCGGTGAGTCGTTGTCGTCTGCGTCGGATACATCTTCGAACCGGTTGCGAAAATGCACCGAACCGAGCAGCACTAATGATGTCTCATCTTACCAACGGTGCATCGGTAAATTGAAAGGATGTAGGATAAATGCTTTTATGTTCGTCCTGTCAAGAGAAATGGTGCTGGGAAGCCTGGTGTAAAAAAAACCAAAACGATTACACTATGAAACTTAAGTCTCTGTCAGATCCAAGATTGAAATTCTGCGCGTGCTACGTCCTTTTCAAAGGACAGATTGCAGTTCTTCGATTACCGCTCGAATTTTAAACTGTCTAGAATTACTAACTCGCGTCGAACTCCTCATCATCAGACCATCGGTGTTTTCCAATAATTTCAAATTATCATACAGACAGAACTGCTCCGGTACACGTACGGCTGACCGGGCTTGATTGAATGCTAATTAAATTGCCTTCCATGGTGCTGTCCTCTCAGATGGGAGACCTTTTCGATCCATCTTTTCTGTGCTGCTGCCTGGTAGCTGGAAATGTACCGTCACCAAACCAACACAAACTCATACAGACCACGGCAATGATGGGGACGACGTGGCATCGCAATTGAGGTTATACATGTGCACTCGAGCGTCCGTGAGGATGGATGAATGCATCAGGGACACAGCCCCCGGTTGGTTATCGATTTCCGATGCTCTTATGTCTCTCCTTTGCCTCGTCCGGACGAAGCGTTCGAGATATTCAAGTTCGCTGATTGGGATAAGAGCGGTTTTTTTATGTGTCATGTAGGCGAAGGTCGATAGCTTACCTCGATTGTATGGAGCTTTTTTCTGTGAACATGGGAAAACGTAGCGTTTCGGTGAGGTTTAACTTAAGTTTTGGCGTTATGTCTGCCTTCAAAAAGACACAGATTTTTTGGTCTTATTATTTTATGATTCATAGTTTATTAATACCACGTTAAAAATTAAATTTATGTCAATACTTACAATTGTCAGTTTGTTATCCTTCTTTACATCATGAGCTATTCTTCCTATTTACATCTAATGTAGTTCACGAAATAAATGTTAATCAGCGAGCCCAATTACGGTACCCGTAGACCCAGAGGAAAGTATCATTTATCGTTTCCGAAAACGACCAAGTGTTAAAACCATTGCAATTTGATTATTGTATGTACATAACGTTTTCTGAGCACATGGTGAGCAACCATGTTTCGATTTCGTTATGATCTTATCAGCGATTGTGCTTGCGGGACATCATTTGTGAGTGGTTGTGTACTGCTTCGTAGCGAATGCAAAAAGTTTCCGTTTTGAGATTTTCGCCTATCTTAGTTGCCGAATCCGATCCAAATTTTGGTTTCACAATCATTTTAATATTTGTGGCAAGACCGGTTGGTTGCATTGTTCTAACAAGTTCTATGTGAGAAGAGCAGGACAAATCGATGCTGTTCAGCTTTCATGCGTCTTCTGTCGCTTTTCGCTTCAGAAAAAGCCGGAAGATGCCGAAGTGATCATGAATAATTTTACGATAAAGTTTTCCATCATCATTTTTTTCTCTCCGCCGAAGAGGGGAGGTGTCGTATGCTAGTGGTCAAGCCGGAAACAGAAATTTCTGTCTATAGTTAGATTGCCTCAAAAAACGGCTACAAACTGTACTGAAGTTGTTAATTGTCAACTTTTTGATTGATAGAAGGGCTAATGAATCGGTTATTGAACATTGAAATAAATAGAAAATGCTAACAGCATCAATCAGCCTTCAAAAATCACTTCATCAAGTGCCATCTAATTTGTTAACCACCCGGAACATACCACCTCCGGATCGAAAACACACAGGTTGGGAATTCAATTATACCCGATCTTCAGTGCACCCCTTGCGGTTCGCTCCGCCGTCCGCCAGTGAGCTGCTACAATATTATGCATGAATTAAATTTCCATTCACGCATTTCTGCACCTTTGGCATCACCCGCCGACCGGCATACTCTGCTCATCACTCAGCTGTGTAATACGATATCAAGATTAACTTTTCGCCATATTTCATCCATTCATTTCCGATTTCGACGGGTTCGCGGATCGGTACACCTGTGTGAACAAACGACCGGGAAAGGCCTGTCGCTGTGGAACTCACAACGGGGTTGTGGTATCGCGTTTGATTAATTATTCAGCAGACATACGAACGTGAGTTGAACAGTGAATTGACTTAATCCCCTTTGCAGGTTGAGGATATTTTTGATCTCAAATGGGCAAGATTATGGGGTATTGGTAATACAAGCAGAACAGTTAATTCAATGTAATGCGGATTCGCTGCTACACCTTCCCCCCTCACGATTGGAAATCGAACATTATGGTACTCTCTGCCAATTTAACTTAAGCATACAATTTATTCTTAAAACAGACTCCATAAAAATGACTGAAATAAAGTAATGCCAAACATCATACTTTGTTCAATGAAGTTTTTTGGTTTCCCTCGAAAAAGGCCACTAAAACGGTCGAAACGTTGACCAAAAATAAAGATGAATTTTTGGTGTATGTTAAATTTACCAAGAAAGTTTTTCATACTCGTCTGTAGCTATCTGTTCGAATATGGGATGTAAATCAACATGTGACCTCATAGCTAACATAAACGATACTAACACACACACACATCCAATGGTGTGCCAGTGTCATCACCATAGTCCACCAGTCAGTCAGTAGAAGGGAAGGTTTATAATTGTAATCTTTGGTGTTTATGTGTGTTGCCACTTGCATAGAACACGGGAGCTTGTGGTATTTAGCTACTGAACCAGTCGTTCCGTCCGTTGCTCACTAGGTGGGAATGTAGCACTCCACTCCGACAGACGAGGTGACAGGATTCGAAATTGAATTCCCTTTCTCCAGTCCAAACCCCACTACTGCAACACCCACTTTGCAATCCATTACCACAACCAGCAACGTTAGCTAAAACTCATGGCTCATTCATGGGAAGGGTAAAATCAACGTGAATGCGTTTTTGTTGTTAGGGGGAAGGTGTAGATGGCATATGCCGACCAAGGGGATGCAAATCGCTCGTGGGACGAATATGTCAATATGGTAATTAATGAATTGAACCTGTTTAGAACGATTGGGCATTGGGAGCGTTGTAAACAGCTGCCCTGGACAGCAGTGGCAAAATAAGCTGGGCAATTTACGTCATCCCTTCGGTACACCTGCTGAACCGTTATCTATTGATGGGCAACCGGCTTCGAGCGGGTCGAAGAAGAGCAGAATCAATATAAATCTAATGAACTGGATGAAATTGGCATTTTTTGGGACGTTCCAGAGAAGGCACTTAAATAGATGAGTCTGTATATCAGAAAAGCGTTTGTTGAAAAAGGTTGCGTGAGAATGAGCGTTTATATGTAGGCGCTTGAGATCGCGTTCATCTGAGAATAAGTGTTACCGAGTTCACTACTTCATAAGGGGGTTTTGTTTTTACAAAATTATAAGCGTTGTTGTGCGCGGACGATCGTGATTGCATGTTGATTTCTATATATCATCGCGAAGGGCTCGAGCGTTTGTATGCAAACGTGTTCGATCGGGGCGTAGGCGATTGTATGTCTCATGTGCTAGCGTGTGCTATACTCCGTGTGTATAAATTCGATCTTATAATGGTATGGCTATTCACATATTCACGTGTCTTGTTTAGAAAATCGTGCGGACCGTTACTTTAATATTTAATTTTCAGTCAATGGTTCAGATGCTAGAAGAGGGTGAGTTTCCTCATATCACTAGAGTTCCCGGTCATGTCGCCATGGAACGTGTTGTCTAATCGATATGAGTGTCATTTTATATCAGATTAAGTCAACAGAAGGTCTGTACCTAGGCGGCTAGGACCGCGGGTAGGGACTTCCGGATGTGACCGATTCGTTAGCGCACGAGTACAGGTATGTGTAATTTCGCGCTTGGGACCGCGTTTCTAAGTTTATAAGTGCTTAAACATTCACTTAATCACAGCGGCCTTTTTCATGTTTGAGAGATTGCGAACCTAGCTATGCGAGGGTGATCGCGAAAGATTCGAGCGATTGTATTTCAATGTGTTGATCGGGATTGTACTTCAATGTGTTGTTAGTACAACCGCGTCGTCGTTTGCATATTCGCGCGGACATCAAGTCTGATGTTTAGTTTTAACTGAACATCTCAGATGTTAGAACTGAAAGCATGTGCCTTGGGTGCTGTAACCTAGGAGCTTCTGACGTAATCGATTTATCTAAGGTCTAGTATAGAGTATATAAAATCCATATGTTAAAGGGAGAGGTCCTAGACGAGTATGTTTCATGATTGTGCGAGAGTGGGTGTTTATAAGTAAGTGCTATCACGTTGACTTAATCGTCGGGACGTTTATATGATATTTCGAGGTTGTGGGCGTATGTGATCGTGAATGATCATCGTCTTTGCGACCGTATTTGTATTATCGTGAAACGTTCGAGCGTTTGTATGTTTTTGCTTGCGTTCTTTTTCTCGTTTGGGCGAGTGGGTTTCACGTATGCTAGCATGTTCGTAATTTCGTGTATACTGCTTTCAAAAATCGCTATGCTTTCGAAAGTCGCCGAGAAAGAAACAACTGTAAACTGGCTCCTAATTCTGTTTTTTTTCCAAATATTAAAATCATTATGTGCTAATATTAAGGACAGTACTTAATCAGGAAATTTAGCACAATTAGCAAAGATTGAAAACACTGAGTTTTTTTATTTGTTTCAATCGATAGATCAACTATCTAAAAAAATACCACAACAACTTCAGAGCCCAATTTAACCCTCAAAAAGGCAAGGGGTCTCAGAGGCCCGACTAGTTACTAGTTCTCTAGTTTCAATGAACTTGTAATTTGAAATACAAAGGATCGAGAGTTTTTGGGCTTTCGATTTCATTGGGTGTTATGAGCGATGCTTCTTGAAGTCACAATTTCAGCTTGCCTTTTTCAAGGTTATAGTATTTTATGTAACCACCAAACGGGTATGAGAGTGCACGGACCAACACGTGGTCGTAAGGAATGTTACTCTTAGTCTCACTAAGGGAAAATAAAGTCGCGATTTTTCTGCAAACTTTAATGCACGAGACGGAACAGTTGATAATGGTCAAAATGGAGATGGCGCCTACGATAGTGTCCCACATCCAACTACATCATACGAAGAATGTGGTACGACTAACGGTCAATATTTTAACGTGATGAGCAACATGCAAAACGACGTCGACTACGATATCATTAAAAACAAGATCTCCGTATATATGGACAATGATATGGCTGGAATTCGCCTACATGATTTAGCACCGCGTACCGACTCCGACTCCGATTAAAAGGTCATGTCGAAATACGTAGAAGTGGAATCCGTTACGAATAACACCTAGTGAACCAGCCGATTGCTTCTTACTGGACCTTCGAATGAAAATCATTTCAAGGTAGCACATACATTCAAAGAACGCTATGCACATATCCTTGGCAGGCGCTCATATCTGCAACCAGACGACGGCAAACCATGTGCCTAAACAGCTAAATGAAATGGATCCACTAAAGCACGAACTAACAAAAAGTCTCGACTATTGGTCAAACAATAATCCTCGATAACCCCAAATCAATTGGATGTACACCTAGCGAAGCAATTATCAGCGAAGAAAACGTATACACCAGAGTCACACACGAAAAGCGTCCAAAAACATCCAACAGTGCAAATCAAAACTTCTCTAGCGACAGTGCCATGAACGTGCAAGAGAACGATGAAGAGGGCAGACGAGACAATCAGCAAGCAGTAGAGGGTGAAGTGTATAATGCTAACAACTATTCCATTTCGAAAAAGAAGATCACACACGATAACAATCAGTGCGTCCAGAATAGACGACCGCAATTATCATTTTTTGTTCTTGAATTGTATTAGTTTGAAATATGTATTTTTTCCGCGAAAAGGTGAATGTTTCTTGAGGTTCAATTTTCTATAAATAAACAACGATAATAAAAATAATGCCACTCATTCGTCCACTTGATTTTTTTTTCGAGTTTTTAACCCTCTTTTCAATTAGTGTATAAGATAACACAGAATAGTACAGACAGGATCGAAACAAATCAAGGCATGTTCCCTTCAGGTTCTAAGTCTTTAAATGATTCTAAAATCGAAATTCAAGACTTTTTGATATTTTCATAGCACATTAAAGCCTAATTTCATTCAAATTCCTGAAAATACCTTAAACTGCAATCAGCTTGGTGGTTGCCGCACTTACAAAAAATCACGAAAGAAGTTTGTTTGCCTCTCAAAGCACTCCACGAATTTAAAATACTAAAATTTTAAAATATTCAGTAATGGTTTTCCGGTGACCAATTTGTGCCTCTAAAATTTTATCTCATATGGAACACCAGCTTAATCTGACGACATTGCTGCGTGCATTGTACAATGCAGCCCAACTACATACCGGCGTTAGAAGTACGTTGGTACTTGACAGTCCTTTTTTGTTTCCTTTCCCCACTCAGTCACACTCGAGCTCGAGAGGTGTTTCGTTCTAACCTTGACAGCAGCGAACAGGGTCAATCATCTCGTTCAGTAATTACTTCCTCGAGGTCGGTCTTCCTTATGCTGCAGCGAAGATGTTTTTTTTAAATATAAATATTTTAATTTTAGATTTTCTATTGGTTGCTACTTACATATGGGAACAGGAACATTTAAAACCAAAGTAGTGGAATTAAATTAATAATCACCCATCATTCGAATCCAGTTCTATATTAAAAAAATCCTGCACGAATTTTCCTTAATAATTGGCAATTCAAATTTCGCATTCCCTTTTCCAATCCAAACCAGCACAAAGGTGTTCTATTGTTAGGTACTTCCCATCATCATCGAGTATAAAGTTGCACAGAATTATAAAAATCATCCACGCTCCACCGCACGACCACTTGTGTAATCAAACGATCGCTGAAGGGGCAGAGTTACCCACCGCTACCACCAGACCAGCTCATTAGGGACCGTTTTCGATGTAAATGGGAAAGCCAAACAGCACTCGAAGCGACCTTCGGAACAGAGAACTCCACTTCAAAGTGGAAAATATTCCAGGGTTTTTTTTGCGTCCCTGTCTCCCCTGTCAGTGGCGGCAAACCTTCTTTTCTCTCAAAGCGAGTAACTTTTAACTAACATTCCATTCCCTCTTCTTTATCTCGTTTCAGGTGAGTTCCGCAATTTTTCCGCACTTCAAATACCGCTTGATATACCACTTGGCAAAGGTAAAAAAACAATTTCCGCTTTTCACGCGCCATTCTATATTTCGTCTGAATAAAGTTCCATACTTTCGACGCTGCTCAGCAATAAACTCGAACACAAATACACACACACATAAATAGACACACGCAAGCACGCATCCGCAAATACCCCCGTAATCTCGGAATCAAAAAAAAAGGTTGAGTATAAATATTGTTGTTGATCTCCACCGCCGTCGTAGCCAATAACCCTTTCCGGGTATGAGAATGGAATACTCAATAACCGTAATAAACAATCGAAAAGAGCCCCCGGGGGTAATTCCTACACACATGAAAAAATGGGGGTAAGCCATTGACTGAAAATATAGTCCTTCGGATTCCTATACCGCTAGCGTACTGCACAAATTCCTCTACCGTTTTAAGGAGTGATAAAACGCCTAAACTGGAATAGCACCGATGTTTGTATTTTGTTGATTTTTTTTACATAAAAGGTCAGATAGGAAATGGTATAAAAACTGAATAGCAGGCTATGAAAAAAACTTATCTGTTTCAAGATAAACCAAAGGTCTTAAAAGATTACTGTTATCTTAAAGGACATGCGTTAAGAAAAAAATGTTTAGATGAATATTACACACACTTTGCGGCAATATTCTATTCCATGCCAAAAAACTTCTTTTCGAGAACTTTACACAACATAGAAATTTAAAGGAAACTTTTTTCCTTTCGATTACTATTTTAGCTCTCAAAAATAAGTTGATGTGTATGTTTCTAGTGCTACACTGGATGCGAAAGCGTTTATTGGGGATGTATTCCAAAATGGCGCTTGGTCCTCTTTGGATTAACACAGGCTAAATTTGAGTTGAAAAAGAAAATGATTGAATGTCTAATTTTTTTTAAGAAACATGACATAAGAAAACAACCTGAGTGAACAGAAAGGTTGATTGCGAAAAGCAGCAACTACCTAATGAAATGTGTTTTCCACGTGAAAACTGTGTTTTCCACGTGAAACTCAATATAGAGAAAAATAGTTTAGTGGCCACTGTAAAATTGAAAAAAAAAACAAAAATGAGAAGAGTAAAAAGAGGCGGAAGCAAATAAAAAATACAGAAATTAATGCGGAAAAAATGAAAAAGGGAAAGAAAGTATTACAAGAATGAGAAAGGATGATATGAAGAAATGAAAGACGAAATACAAATGAACCAGAACAGAAATTAAGAGAGAGAGAGAGAGAGAGAGAGAGAGAGAGAGAGAGATAACAAAAACGATGGAGGATTCAAAAACGTAAGGAAATGCACATAAGGAAAATTATAGTGAAAATAATTTAAAAGAAAAGGTTGAAAAACATAAAAATTAAACTAAATTAACTCAGAAATGAAATTAAAATCCCAAAAAATCTGAGTCAAAAGGAATAAAAACAAAAAAATAATAAAAAAAATCCCGAAAATTTCAGGAGAAAAAGAAAAATGAAAATCAAAGAAACGTGAGAAAAGAAATAGAGAAAGAAAAAAGCAAATACTTGGTGCTACATTCCGTTGGGGAATTCGATAAACTTGGCAGCCAATTCTTAATGTATAAAAGAAGTCCAGGGCTACTAGTGCTACAATACTACTGACCACTAAAGATTCCTTCCTAGCTAGGGTTAAAACATACGACGAGTGGTTTATGAGATGAACGCCTTACCCTCCGAACTGCCAAATCGGGGTTTAGAAAACATATGGCGGTCACAAATAGAAACAGTTAGTCTGTGCCAAAGATATAATTAGAATAAAGCGAATTAAGAAAGTATGAAAGAATAAGAATTGAAAGATTTAAAAAATGAGAAATGAGATGAAAACAATATCAGAGACGAAAATTTAACGAAACAGACAAAAAGAAAACGTATCCGAAAAAAGTAAGCGAAGAAAATTAATTCAAGAGTGAGAAATGAAGACAGAATAAAAAATGAAAAAGAAAAATCGAAAACAGAAAAACGAAAACAAAGAACAACCCAAAAGAAATAAATACAACGAAATAAATAAAAAAAATAATAAGAACGAAATGAAACTTGTTAAAAAATGCAGAGCGAAAAGGATAACAAAGGAAGATATTACGAAAATCATTGAAGTTAACAGAAAATAAGAAAGAGAATATAAAAAAGAATCTGGATATAAAAGGAAAAGAGAAAATAAATGTGAACGATGGAAACAAAAAAACAATGACAAATAACACAAAATATAAAACAAATGAAAAAAGAAAATAACCTGAGAAGAATGAAAACAAAATAAATTGAGAAAAGCGAAGAAAAAGAATAGGATAGGGGCAGGCATAGCGTAGTTGGTAAATCGATTGCCTTGTATGCAGCTCACCTGGGTTCGATTCGCAACCCCGGACATAGGGTTGGAATTTTTCCCAAAGAGGTTTTTCAAACCCGAAATGCAGCGAATTATCCTAAGGTTAAAACCTCTAATCAAAAAAAAAAAAGGAAATGGCCAAAAAATACGAAACAGCCGAAAGGAAAGGAAAGAAGAAACAGAAAAAAGTGATAAAAAAGGCGTGTGGCTACAAAGCAACCAGGTGGAAAGTAAAAAAGACAGAAAAAATAAATGAAAAGAAGAAAAATAATTTAAAACGAGAAAAAGTTGGAAAAAACAAATGAAATCGGAGAAAAAAATTCAAAAAATGAAAGTATATTAAAATTCAAAAAGAAAAAGAAACGAAAGCAAAGAGAACAAAAAGCAATACAGTCGATCAAAATTGGTTTCATAACAATAAAAGATTCAAAAGATAGGATAAATGAAAAAGAAGTAAAAGGAAAATACGAGCAAAAGAACAAGTTAATAAAAAATAAAGGAAAAGTATAAATAGGTAATAATAAAGGGTAAAAGAAATAAACTGAGTCAAATTGATAAAAGAACAGAAAAATTGGAAAATATGAGACAAATGGAATGAATAGGAAAGGCAAGAAAATGAAACGGTAAAACGAAAAAAAACTGCAAAAGGAGAAACGAAAGAAAACGGTAACAATTCGAAAGAAATTAAGAATAAAACAGAAAAATTAGGAATAAAAGAAAGATTAGCAAAATGAGAAGGAATGAAAGAAAACTACATTGACAAAAATAAGTGTGGGCACGAAAAGAAAAATCAATGATAAAAAGAAGACAAAAGTAGAGATGAAAACACAATTGAATGTAACATATTAATAAAACAGATAAGATTATACTAGAAGAACAAACGAAGAAACAGAAAAGACAGAAAACCAAAAACAAAAAAGAAAGACATGAAAAAATTTCAAATACAGAGGAATAGTATAAATGTGAAATTTAAAAACGAAGAAAGAGCGAAAAAATAAATGGGAGATAAAAGAAAACACGGAAAGGATAAGTAAGAACACAAAATGAAAAAACCAAAATATTATCAATGTAAAAACAATGACCACAGAACCAAAGTGAAAATAATGTAAAAAATACAAATCAAAAAAGAAAACAAAAGAAATAAAGAAAATATATGGATCAAATTGAAAAAAGGGTAAAAGAGCGAGAAAGGGAAAGTAAAATAGGTAAGCAGATATGAGAAAAAAGCAAAAAAAATAAAAATAAAAGATAAAACTCGAAATTCAAAACGAATTAAATACAAAGAGAAAGTAATTACAGAAAGTAAACAAAACAGATAATGTAAAAAAATGTAAGCATTAGGATAACTACTAGAAAAAATAAACAAGAATCTAAAGAAGAAACGATATAGTAAACAACACGAAATGAAACACCTAATGAAATAACGCTTTCGTAACAATTTAGTAAACAAACTTTGTGACTGCAGGAATATAAGAACAGAAAATATATGCAAATCGGAAACAAAAACTAAAAGAAACCAAAAAAGAAGAAAACGATAATGTGGCCGAAGGTAATGGAAATCATAAACACAGAAGAAGAAAGAAAGACAGTAATAAAAAAAACCGATAATAAAAGGGAACAAAATAAAAAAATAAAAAAAAGCAACGAAAATAATAAATAAAACATGAATTAAAAATTAAGAAAAGGAAATTGAAAAATATGAAAAATGGAGTAAATGGGAATAGTATAATAAAACAAATAAAATTTAACAAAAAAAAAATAGTTAGGCAAAATACAAAAGAAATGTCAAAAGGGGAAAAAGGAAAAAATAAAGAAAAAATATGGCAACCGTTATATCTATTGCTACAGCGAGGAACGTGTGTATCGAAAAAAAAAAATAGAATTAATTGCGAAATTGTTCAGCGATTGTTCAAACAGTAGCGATTGATTTTAACGACCTTTAGGCCGTCGGTCATTCGCTAGCGGAGTGTTTATCGCAATAGAAAATGTGGCTTTTGCTGATATTGGAAATCGACTGGATCCAGTTCCGTCATATCAGAAAGTCTGTACTGCTCCCGCTGTTAGACGGTAGCCAAAACACAATTCTGCAAGTTGCATTTTATTCTCATTTGATCGTAAGACCGAAAACTGAAACATAACCCCCAAAAATGTTATTTTGAAAAATTGAGCTTTTTTGTTGGTAGGTTTTTTGCCCACGTTCACGAAGTGTTGCTATAAACCAGTACAAGAACTTGATAGATAATAAACACACAGGTTGCTATGTCATCTAAGTAACAGTTTCAAATCATTGCCAAAAATTCAGTAAAATCGATTAAGGTTGCACAGAGAATGCCCAAAATTCGCAAACGAAAAAAGCAGTTTTTTTCCACACCGTATGTCAGATCTTCATAAAAATCAATCAGCAGTACTGTAACAACATTCAACATACGCTGATTGATTTTTATGAAGATCTGACATACGGTGTGGAAAAAAACTGCTTTTTTCGTTTGCGAATTTTGCGCATTCTCTGTGCAACCTTAAAAACATCGATAAAATTTTGGGAACTAAAAATAATTTTCCAACCAAGTTAGGCTACCAAACTTTTCCCTAAACTGTCGGATTTTTCTTTTCTATTGTCGAGCATGAAACTTTCGACAAATTGCATCTTGCAAGGGTAAAATTCCTCTGCCTCTTCCTAAATCTTTATTGTTTTCACCAGGGAAACTCATTCCAATGGAACACAAACGTCAGCTGTTATTTGGTAACATTTTTTCAGTTTTCCTCATTCGTCCAAAGCAATGGTTCGGCACCGAGCAAAAAAAAACATGATTTAGACCACCACCTAAGCCGCTTTTTATTAGTCTCTCTTACCATACTACACTGCATTGCAGAGCGGTGCAATTATATCGAATAATCTCTAGATTACGAAGAGGAAGAAAAAACTCATTACCTTGCCTTCAGTTTCTGCACCAGTCTGAATGGAGGTCAAATTCATGTAACTTGGATCTTCAATTTAATACATTCCTGGAGCGGGAAAAGGTTAGCAGGCTCTTAAATTTCATTAATAAAATACACAGTGTTTCGTAAGCTGTGACAACTTTGAGTTGGATGTTTCACCACTGCGCTGATCGGCACATTGTTTAAACACTTGTGGTTGAACAGTATTCCTACGGCATTGTTATGGGGGTAGACAATTGTTTGATTGAACTGTTGGTTCTGTTGAATCCAAACGATTCAAAATGTAGGCTTCACTCTTTTCATGAGCGTTATATAGGATAATAAGTAGCATATTTGGGTAAATTTTGCTTCAAATTCAAATAGAACGATACCTTGACCGCCCTGTAATAAAGGGTCAGTCTGGCAAATCATTAAAACCCGAGTAGTGGCAAAGCCCGACAGACAAGGCCACGCATTTATGCATGCAGTTTTCTTTTAATTTTTTTTAAATTCCGTTTACTTGATATGGTATGTTCCTTTCTTTATACTATGTTCACATTAGCACTGATATTACTTGATATGCCGAGGTGATATGGATATCACGTCAAAGTGTTCACATTCAATTTAGATGATATCACTTGACGTTTGAATTGTCAACTGAAGTGTCATCAATTTCAAGTTGGTCGTCAAGCAAAAAAAATGTAGAAAATTAACAATGCAACGGAAGAAGTTGATTCATTGTTTATTTTAGTTTTAGTTTTACGACCAGATTCTATGCAGTGAATTAGAAATACGTGCTACACTCAGGAAACATTTGCTGGGGGACAACATTCACTAAATATTTCGTGTTTTCAGAACTATACCTCCAGATCATTCAATAATTATCCAGAAACTAAATACTGACAGCCGACCAATTTTGGCTTTTATAGCCTCAACCTAGATTTGCTGAACTTAGAAGATTCCTATTTAGTTGCATCTCCAATGACCTCTGGAATCGGTCAAAGTGGTTAACGTGGTCAGATTAAAATGTCAGTAATGTATTCTTGCAAATCTACAATGATATGACAGGGTTGAAGGGCCACATATAAAAACTATTACTTGAACATCTAAATGTAGAAGAACTCTTAACTTCCTACTGGTCTCGGTAATCCGAAAGATCGGGGAATCTTGATTTTCACCCAATAATCTGTATTGAAGATATCAGTACCATGGTGTGATACATATTCTCATCTACAATGTAGGATAAACAGATCCACTCGCGACCAATGAATTATTGGCCGGGTACACTGGGTCATTCTGGAACCGATTTCAAGATTCTTGGAGTAACAATATAAACAATATTAAATTCTATAGAATTGCAAATTGTAGAGTCCTGGTTATCACTAGAGATCATTATGGCAGGGGCTGTCCCGTAGGTCTATAAATATTGTGCATGGCAACCAAAAGAAGAACATTATTTTTGTACTCAGCGTGCTCTTATTCGAAAATCGCGAATGCGTGGATATTTGCAAAATGTTGTATGCGATGGCGCCAAACGTTTCCTTGGACGATATCGGCACTTACAATCAACATCTGCGTTGATAGCTATTGAGATTAATCGTATCAAATCCAGGACTCGGATTGTAATTTCATCCTGAGTTACTGCCAGCCATAGCACCGTCTGAAAAATCTGTATGAAGTTACTTCAATATTTTTTTTCTAGAGCCCAACAATGACAGTGGATCTAATGTTTATGAAAAAATAATACAACAGAGAACATACAAAGAAATGTGTATAGTGTATGAAACCTGATCAACTCTAGCATACATTACACTAACACGTGGTTATGCGACAGGCTTTGCACACTAATACACTTTATAATTTAAATGTTTCGGATTTAGTTTTCCTTCACTTACAATACTATATTTTCAATCGTTTATTCATTTTTATCATGTCTTCATCTGATGAGCTACACACAACAATGGTTACAGAGCATACACGTCACGTCATTTTATATGATAAGCATCATAGATTTCATCAACCCGTAATATAACTGTTTCCTTAAATTATATTGTTTCTTCATAAATTAAGTTTAGTTCAAACAGCTAATTACATACTAATTACATTTTGCATTGACCTTTGCGTCCCTGTGATGCTTTTCACTCATCAATTTGGGTGCTTTATTGGCTCTAGTTTGGACGATTGTCAACCGAATTCAACCAGACCACTTGCGGACGATTTGGAGTTCATTCAGGTTTCTTGGGCTGTATATATTGGACAGGATAGATAACCGGTTCCGGATTTAGACGGAAATTCGTTGGGGTCTGTCCGAGGGTCGTTTATGCTATTTTCATTAAGTTTTCAACTCCTGCCTTGGGGCTGGTATTACTGTGGCATGCACATGGTCAAAACTCAAGTGTGAACCCTTCGAGCTTATGTTGGGATGGCAATGGCCATGTCCGGGCATTCTGGAGCAGGTTACGGGGGACCAGAAAAATCCGAAATGCGCCATCTTTACCAAAGGGCGTATCAAATACTACAGGTTCTCATGAAGAGTGCACAACGATAAAAGTTGGACACTAGTAGACTATTCCTGGACTTTTTCGGAAGCATCCGGGACATCTAGGAGCCGATTACGAGGGACTTCCTGGGACCGGTTTCCGGAACTAGCAGGCCTTGTCTGTGAAATGGTTGGACCAACATATACCTGTCGTGCGGCACATCAAATAACATCATTACATTCATGATCTATGAACATTGTGATTGCGTTTGGGATCATACGGACACACAGGGACACTTTACGACTGGTTCCGATTATTTCGTGATCCGGTTGTTCGGATCAAACATTTTTGGTGAATGTGCTTGTCATGCGGCACATAGAGTAACATCAGTTTGATGATCTTTAAACCATGCAATTCTGTTGTAGGTTATCTGAACACACGGGGACACTGTACGACCGGTTCGGTTATTCCGTGGTCCGATACTTCGGTACAAACATTCCTATTCACCAAAAATGTTTGGTCCTTACAGGATTCCGGAATATTCCGAACCAGTCGTAAAGTGTTCTCATGAGCTCGAATGGCTTCAAACGAGATTGTATTGTTCATAGATTGTCGAGCTGATGTAATTTGATGTACCGCATGACAGGACTATTCATCAAAAATGTTTGACCTGAGGAACCGGAACCCACCCTTGTTTCAGTCTATCCAGCTTACCTTAAACGTGATTGTTCATAGATCAACACGCTGATGTAATTTGATGTGCCGTACGATAGGTGTATGTTGGTCCAATTGTTTCACGGATAGGGTTTATTGTTTCCGGAGGCCGGTCCCAGGGGGTCCCTCGGGATCAATTCCTGGATCTCTCGGATGCTTCCGAAGGGATTAAGGAATGGTCTACTGGTGTGCAATTTGCATCGTTGTGTTCTTCATGAGAATGTGTAGTATTTCATGTTCCTTTTGGTAAAGATGGCGCATTTCGGATCTACGAGATCCCCCGGAACCGGTTCCGGGATGCCCGGATGTGGCCGTTGCTGTCCCATGACTTCAAAGTGATTGCATATGAGTTTTGATCATTTACATGTTGTGGTGATGCCAGAATTAAAGCTGGATGTTGAAGGCTTAATGAAGGTAGCATAATTGACCCTCAAACTGACCGCACGAAATTTTCGTGTGTTTCCGAAGTTGATTGGCTGACCTGTCGAGCATGTACAACCTGAGAAACATGAATAAATTCCCGATCGTTTGCGGGTGGTTTGGTTGAATTCGGTTGACAGTTGTTTGGACTGGAGCCAATCAGGCACCTGGGTTGATGAGTGAAAGGTGTCACGGAGACGCAAATGTTAACTGATTCAACATACACTGTCGCCGTGTGTTCTTGTTAGTACCGAACCTTGTCGAAACGTCTTGATACAGCCGTGCTGTATCATCAAGTGAACATACACTACCGCCATCATCACCCCCATGAACTGACTCGGATGAGATCCATAATCCATTTGTGAAGCATTCTTTATGTATAGGATTTGATCACCACTAGGACCATCGTTTCCACGATAATCACCAACATTACCGATAGGGATTGGTCCGGATAGTGATTATCGACACTACTTTCGCTAGGCCCAAAATTGTCCGCTCGGCGAAACTTGTAGTGATATGTATATGCATCGCACGACTTGTCATCTCGTTTCGACGAGTGTTCATCGCGGCTGGAAGAATTCACATCGAAAGATTTTTATTCAATTGCTTGAATCAATTGAAATATTTGGAAGGCTACTTACCTGGAAACCGAGATTGATGGTTCTAATGGTGCTTCGAACCGTCTCTTTGCCAGTGTTCCGATACCGAGATTGTGTAACACTTTTGGATTGGTGTCTGTAGCCATAGTTATGTATTGTTGTTTTTTCTTATGTACAAAAACTGTGATCGGTTGCTGCGATCCACTGAATTTTCAAAATGACATTTCGCAAATGAGTGCGTTCAATGCCGCTATCCGTGTTGCCAGTCGCTACTTTTGACAATTTGACTTGATTTCATTCATGATATCCCGGACATCACACAAGAATGATGATATGAGATGACATTCGAGTTGTATGGGATATTAAGTAATATGGCACTTAATATCGTCGGATATCAAGGTAATCCGTATATCACTTGATATCAGTGCTAATGTGAACATAGTATTAGACTACTTTTAAAAAAATCTTTTGGTTGCTAATGCATTTGATTTTTTCGCTTATTAGAGGGACACTACAAAATTCCCCAGCCTTCCGGTTGACAAACGGCTCAACTGAACCACTGATGTTATTTATCGAAATAGGAATGCTCACGCAAATAAGACGGCAAATACAGCACATCTATAGTCAGAGTCCTTTGAGGTGAAACACTAACTCCCTCTCATCAACCGAACATTTCGTATTCGGTGCGAAGCTTACGTAGAAACTGCCAAGCAATAAATTCGGGTCAATGGAAATAATATCCGCTAGCCTTTGGGGTGATTTATGCGCTGGCTGCTAGCTGTTTTATTCACGCGTCACGACAGCTTTCACTGACAGCCATCCAAGTAAGCGCGGATGGTAAAAAAAACGGTGAAAAAGTTTATGAATTTTTTCCTGCCTATGTGACGCACTTACTTGAACGTTTCTGATCGGTTGGCAGTTGTGGTGCAACAACTAGTATCCACAATATGGCACGAATAGTAGGGTGAAATTTATTTTAAAACAGCTTTCCGACCTATTGGATTCAACATGACCGAAATGTATTTTTTTGGTTCGATTTGTAGATGCTTGAACCCTAAGTTCCGTAACCGTAGTTTTTTTTTCGAGATAGAAAAATGTCTAACCCTATACGTGATGGTTGTGATCCGAACCCAAATGAACTGCGCACAATTGTGTTGTACCAATTCGATTAGATTAATAAAATTATTAATTGGATCATTTTTCTTTGCGGCGAAGCAGTACCCGAGCATAGTCAAACATCAAAATTTACCCCTTAAACTCCCTTTCTTTACTCAATGAAGCTAAATGATGTAGCAGACTTTGCTCGGGTTGCTACTTTGTCCAATGCAAGTTGGAGATGAGTCATTCCGCTTTCTTCCGCGTGATCGTATACGTCCATCTTTTTCGGCGTTCGCTTTTTGCCTTTCTCATATAAAGAAAGGCTATGCAATCACTGAAAAAATCGACTTTTCCACCGAGGCACGGAGGGCCGAGTGTCATATACCATTCGATTCAGTTCGTCGAGATTGGCAAATGTCTGTGTGTATGTTTTTTTTATAGCAAGGTTAAAAAAGTTTCAAAAGCCAGGCCTGTAGTGTATTGGCACTGTGTGGGACTCACGACTCACGTTCGTGCCTAACGACTAAAAGAATTCCTTACTTTTTACGCCCTTCTTCCCCACGGAACTACGTCATCGTATTTGATTTAACTCTCGATTCCTCTCCTGCTTCTAGTCTCCATCCATCCATCCCGCTTTCTTGAACCATTCAGCTCCCAGCTTTACCGCTTATCCTACTCCGATTGAGAGTTCCCCGACAACGGAATTTCTTTCGTTACCGGTGTTTGTTTCGTGAGCCAATTAGCTCCCCTTTTCGTCACGATTCTGTCGGGTAGTCCACGGCGCCGAATCTACCCTATCGTGAATTCCCCGGCGGTAGACCGCTTCCGATACCGATGTACGTTTCTGTGAGCCATTAAGCTCCCCGCTTCGTCTACTCGGTCTAGTTCCCGGCGGTGGACCTAGCCTACTCAACGGCCGGCCAGCCAGCAGGTGCTTAGGTCCAACCAGCGATTCCGGGTGGAGCGTAGCTTCCGGTTCACTGGCGCCCTAACGACCCACTTCTGGCTATTCGACGCGGTCTACTCGGTCTAATCCCCGGCGGTGGATCTAGCCTACTCACGAGCTACCCGGTAAAGTGTCGAGGTGGGTCCGACAATTCCGGTGAAGCCTGACGTCCGGTTCGCTGGCGCCCCGACAACCCGAGCCCAGTGCTACATCGCGTACTACTCAACTGTTCCCCGGCGGTAGACCCAGTCTACACCGTCGGTGAGTTTCCGGGGCGGCGGAATTTCTCCCGAAACCCTATTTTTGTGGTTCCACTGCGGCGTTCTAACCAATGTCGTTACTTTGTTGGTCCCTTCGCCACTTCCTTTGCAGCTCGGAGAGTATACTCGTAACAACTCTGTTGACGGCGTCCCAGATATGCTCGTCGCGGCACCTCTCTTCGACGATATTGTCCACTGTTATATCAGGCATACCCTCTTCGGACTTCTTCGAATCTGGGGCATGCGAAGACCACGTGTTCCGGTGTCTCTTGCACGTTCACACACTCCGGGCAAAGGGGTGACAAAGCGTGTCCAAACCGATGTAGGTATTTCCGAAAGCATCCATGCCCGGACAAAAACTGCATCAGATGGAAGTTCACCTCTCCATGCTTCCTATGTACCCAAGTAGACACATTGGGGATGAGTCGATGGGTCCACCTTCCTTTCTCTGCGTTATCCCACTCTTGCTGCCACTTAGCCAACGCGTCCACTCCAACCAGTCTCCTTGCATTACGTTCATTTCTCCGCTGGTAGCATTCTACGTCCTCAGCCAGAGTGATGCAGATGGGAATCATCCCGGAAATTACGCATACCGCCTCCGACGATATCGTTCTGTACGCACTCGCGACACGGACAGCCATTAGGCGAAAAGTGCTTGTCAACTTCGTCCGGTTCCGCTTTGAGTTCAGCGCAGCAGCCCAGGCCGGTACACCATATCTCAGTATTGAGGATGAGACACCCGCCAGGAGACGTCTCGTGCTGCCTCTTGCTCCTCCGTGATTCGGCATGATCCTTGCCAATGCGGTAGTTGTCCTCGCAGCCTTCTCACATACATAGTCGACATGGCTGTTGTAATTCAACCGATCGTCAACCATCACACCCAGGTGCTTCAGCGCGCGCATCGATGGAATGGATTGTCCCCCGACGCTGATCTCGATACGCTGAATTTGCTTACGGTTGCTGACCAGCACTACCTCGGTCTTGTGGTGAGCCAGCTGCAACTTGACGTTAGCCATCCAGGTTTCCACGATGCCTATTGTCTCTGCCGTCAGCATCTCCACCCCCTCAAGGATCGCGCCCGTTATCGTCAAGACAACATCATCTGCAAAGCCGACGATCTCCACTCCCCTGGGCAGTTCCAGTGTTAACACTCCATTGTACATAATATTCCAGAGCGTTGGGCCGAGTATGGAGCCCTGAGGTACTCCCGCCGTGACCCTAATCGACCTCTGCCCCATGTTCGTTTCGTAGACCAGTACTCGGTTCTGAAAGTAACTTTTCAGAACCTTGCACAGATAGTCCGGAACCCGCATTCTATGCAGCGCTACGGCGATGGCCCTCCAGCTAGCACTGTTGAACGCGTTCTTCACGTCTATCGTTACCACGGTGCAGTAGCGATTACCCCCTCTCTTTTGCTTCAATGCTTTCTCCGCGTTCGCGATGACTATGCGGATGGCGTCCACCGTCGATATTCCTTTCCGGAATCCGAGCTGTCTCTGCGATAGTCCGTTCTCACTTTCAGCGTAGGTCGTCAGTCTGTTGAGGATGACCCTTTCCAGGAGTTTACCGAGAGCATCCAGCAGGCATATAGGCCGATACGATGCTGAATCGCCTGGTGGTTTCCCTGGTTTTGGCAGCAACACCAGCTTCTGGATCTTCCATCTATCCGGGAAGTAGCCATCGTCCAGCCATTTCTGTAGGACTATCCTGAACATGTCCGGAAACGCCAGGATCGCAGTCTTCAGTGCCACGTTGGGGATACCATCGAGTCCGGGAGCTTTCTTCGTCTTCATCCCTTTTGCCACTATAAGGAGCTCGTCGTTGGAAACCCGATTGTCACCTGCATTTACACCATCTGCATCAGCGAACGGTGTAGGCAGCCATGCGGTTGGATCGTGCTTCGGGAAAAGGCCCTCCACGATAATTTTCAGTTTGTCGGCGCACATTTCGACTGGCGTCATTGGACCCTTGATCCTGGCCATAACGACACTGCCCCAGGGGTTAGCGTCTACTGCTCTGCATAGCTCCTTGTAGCAGGTGGACTTGCTTAGCACTATCTCACATTTAAAAGCGGCTCTGGCCGCCTGGAATGTTACCTTACACTCTTCTCTGACTGCCTCAGATTTTGCTCTCTGAACGCGTCTTCTGGCTTTTAGGCAAGTAGCCCGGAGGATGCTTAGCCTTCGGGCTAAGCGGAACCTTAGCGGAACCTTCGTTGCACAGCTTTACGTCCAGCTTCGCCAGTGCTTCCAATAGGCTGTAACCTCTTGCGTTGGTCAGCCTGCTACCCCACTCCACGGCCCAAGCGTTGAAATCTCCTCCTATAACAACCGGCGTTCGCCCGACTAACGAGTCGGTTAATGCGTCCAGCATCCGATTGTACTGCTCTGGTGTCCACCGTGGAGGAGCATAACAGCTACACACAAATACGCCGTTGATCCTGGCGATCACGAAACCTTCCTGTGTGCTATCCACCACTTCTTGAATAGGGAAGCCGCCCATCACTTGGATTGCCGCCTCCCTGCACTATCCACCACCCAGTTACCGTTATCGGGAGGGACACGATACGGTTCTGCAATAATTGCAACGTTGCACTTCATTTCTGTTGTTGACTGCCACAACAGTTGCTGAACAATGTCACAATGATTGAGATTAAGCTGGATAATCTTCGTCATTATTTGCCTGCCTTCGCCATTTTGTATTCTGGGCATAAGAAGCCTCCCGTCATGTGGTCTTTTCCGCCCTCATTTGTGCAGAGCAAGCACTTCGGTTGCTTTGTGCAGTCCCTAGCAATGTGGGACACATTGCTCCCCACATTTGCGTAGAAATTTTTTTCGTGCCGAACATTTTTTTTTTGCTATAAATCCAGATTTTGAGGGTATATTAAATTGATCAAACGTTGTTTTATGTTATATTTGACGAGATCTACAACCTTTGACAGACCACTTTAAAAGTACATTCATTTTTTTTTTCATTTTGTGGCACCGTGTAATGGTTCCACTTGGGATTCAATGAGCCTTACTTTTACTCTCTCGGCATCCCCGAAGGTATCGCATTTCCAACATCCGTGTGCACAGTACAGGAAAAGTTTACCAAGGTGCAATGGAGTGTTAGTTTTTCTATTCGAGCATCGTCCAAATGTTGCAATGGGGACATTCTTAAACTTGAACACAGGAAAAGCCTATCATTGTAACATTGCTAGTTGCCGCTAGTAAATCTCTATTCTGTATGAATATGTGAAAAGGGCCCATATGATGTTCTTTATTGCGAATTTCTTAGTTCTTTGAATTTCAAAATCTCCACAATTAACAATTTTCGAAACTATGTAATAAATTGAGCGTGATGAAAAAGATTCGTTGCCGAGGATTGAACAAAATTAAATAAATTTTAAACGGCATGTAAAGTAATGTGCCCTTTTCCCATTGTCCGTCTCCTATTATCCGCTCCTTTCGCCTCTTGTCCCGAGAAAGTTCAGTCGCTCGGCTTCATCGTAACGATTATTGCGGAACTTTTTCTCCGGAGACCTACTGGAAAAAAACAAACTTTTCAGCATAAAGTACAAATGTGTGTTCGGTACGGGTGAAATAGTTTCCCTGTACCAATTTTCGATTTATCGCTCCGCTCCGGGTCACTCCGGCCCAAAGCTGAACTGGATTCGAAATGGAAATTCGAGTATGCTACACCTCCCCCCTCCACATCAATCTCTACTCGTTCCGTGAAGCAGCAAGCAGAGTGACAGCAACAATCGCCTTAATTTGCCGACAATTTCAACAATTTAACTCTATCCGCCTGAGAAAACTCTATGTATGTGTGTGTTTCAGTTATTATTCACAGACAAATAGAGGTTAAACTGTCGCCTGCCTTCTGCTCAACTATCTAATTCGAATCGCTAGCTGAAACGACGGACAAATACTAGAACTGACCAAAGAAGATGATAGCAGTGTAAAAGCATCTGTTCACATCTCCAACTGTGGCTAGTTTCGATTGTCCACGTAAATTTGGCGTGGTGAAAATGGTTCAACTAGCGGAGGTCTAAAATTATTCAAAAGTATTCAAACTGTGAGGAGCTCTCAACCCTCGATCGCTAACAGCGCCCCGTCGACCTCGTGTGCGTGCATGGTGGCACACAAGAACGTGCTCGAATACGACCGACTAAACTGTCACGTTTCTCAAACTAACAGAACTTTTTTCGGGAGGTGAACGAGAGTGAGAGCGAAAAATAACTCATCCAACTGTAAAAGCTGGAAGTTCCATTTCCGATTCTGGATGGGATTATTTCCGGTTTTCTACATTGCCACCATCCGTTCCCGTCTAATGGCGGCTCTGGATACCGGAGTGCTGTCACATGAAGCACAGACTCATCCATTCCGATGCGGGTTTGGGTGGACAGATTTAACAATCGGCAAACTTTGTTTTTTGTTGGTCTGTTCTGAACTCAGAGGTGTGCACGCCCTCATTATCTTCATCATCATCATCATCATCGCCATGATCATCGTCGGCGGTGGCGAAACTTTTCCAGGATGGGGTTAGATTGAATCAAACGAAGTCCAACGTCGATTTGCGAAAATTCTGGTTATTAGAGGTTGGGGATGAGCTGGAGATACGTCTTCTTTTTTTCTTTCACACATTCCGTTCTACTGATTTCGGTGAGTGCTGTTTTCATTGTGATGAGTCACAACACCATCATCGCCATTCGGTTCTCCTTCCACAGGTCGATTGGGCACCGAGAATGTCTAATCGTTGCCACCTTACGGTATGTTTTTTGCTGTTCAACTTGCGATTGAACACACACACGGTGCTACAAATGACTTTTGTAACTTTCGTTGGGAAAGCGGTTGTTTTTGTTTCGTGGTTACTTCTTCTTCCACGGTACCTTTTGCGGACAATGATTGATGAGAGTTTATTGTTCTTTGCAAAGATGCCCAGTGGTTACAATCACAAGCTGACCGCAGAGCCCGTTAGTTTGTCAAAGCATGCTGCGGTGTATCTTTTCATAAATTTTGACTACACTGCGATGTCGTCGTTGTTGTGCTATCTTGTGACAAGCGCTATTTAGCACATCTCGAGAAAAACGATTTTTAAAGTTTGAGATTGAATATCTTGTAACTTATAAATGGTAGAAACAATTCAGAGAAGACAATTGATGCTTCTATTCTGTATTAATCTTTCAAATATTACGAAGATCGGTTGACTATGTTGCGAGTTTTTACTATAAATGTAAACAAAAGTCGCACTCACACGTGTCATAGGTGTGTAATCGTGCATGGAAAATTTTCCATGCATATCATTATGCCATTGTGTTTCTCAGATAGTTTTACACATAAAAACATATTATACATCAAGATAACTTGATCCAATCCCGAGACATAGTCATTTGAAGCAAAAAATTAAAAATTTCTCAGCACGTTTCTCGCTATATCTCAGTAACCAAGCAGAATGTCAAAATTCTGAAAACGCCACTTTGTAGATATTTTTTAAACAAGTGAGGTGGCATATCTAACTCGGTTTACCCCAAAATGGCGTTTGTTATAGGATAGCACAACAGCGACGATGTGGTGTGGTTGGTGCTACACACATTCATACTTGAGTAATTAGGTTCATTTCGTTTTTAGTTTCGAGACAGAAAAGGTACGCTTTAATGTTTGCGAAGAGCCTCACAGGGATGAACATCGACAAGTTTGCATCTGTGTACAAAATTACGTGCACGCCTTCAACCTCAAACATGCTTTGATTTTGTGTACAGGTTTGCCCCGAACATCGAACCCATGCGAACGATGTGCAGACTTAGGTTTAAACATCGTGTGCGCACACCGGGTGCGTACACAAGATGCACACAAAACAAAACGAGACAACGCTAGTGATGATGAGTGAGAGAAATAACTAGTGTCAACAACCTGTGTGTACGAACACTGCGCACGTACATGGGGTACGGTTGTGCAGGCGAACATGTGTACGTGTTTTTGTACATGGGGTACGGTGTTCGAGTTTGCATACGAAATATGTGTTTAAGATGAGCACAGAACTAGAGCGATCCTGGTGTTCGATGTTCTTTTGGGAAGACTGCTTACAAGAATGACAGTTTTCAGCGAACCTACCCTGGTCCGGATTGCAAAACGAAGTCTACATAAGTTAATTTTTTTTACATTACACATACAACTTCAAACGTTCCTCATTTTTAACATTTTTTAAAGTTCTGATGTATTGGGATTTCTAAATTATAGATAACGTTTTTTCATATCATACACCATTCGACTCAAATCGTCAAGATCGAAAAATGTTTGTGTGCATACGTATGTGTGTCAAACAACGTCACATAATTTTTTAGCAGTGGCTAAACCGATTTGCGCAGAAGAAGATTAATTCGAACGATGTAGCGCTTCCACAAACTGCGAAAGAATTCATTTTTTCTATCGGAGTTTCGGTTCTGGAGTTACGGGTTGAAGAGTGCGGTCACGCAGGAAATTCCCATATAAACTTATGTATGTATCGAGATGAATGTTTCTGCAATTAACTCGGATGGAGATTTGTTCGAAAATTCCAATGTAGGAGAACAAACGCTCGAATGTCTTTAGTGTTGCCGTCGGAGATGTAACCATTCCTAGGAGAACTGCTCTTCTGACTTTATTTTGGAAGTACCCTCTGGAATCTCTTATGAACCACCGCGGTGCACCGTCGACAAAGTGGATACATGAAAACACTGTCTAAGTTCGTTGACAATTGTTTCCTTCTTGACGTGAAGAAATCTCTGATAGTATCACTTCACCAACCGAGTGATTTCATGTTTCTTTGGCATGATGATTGGTAACCGCATGTGATATGAAGCGAATGTTTTCGCAGGAAACCGGGTCTCACAACTGAGTGATACTCCGGACTCGTCCATGAACAGTGACACTTTTTTTGATCTTACTGATATGCTCCTCAATTTAGGCTGCTGGTGTCTCGATTTTCATTGATTACGCACTTTAGAGAGAAAGTAACTATTTCACTGGGAAACGCATCTCTTCCGAAGCTTCGGAAGATGATGGTTCCCACGGGTGCTAACTCTTGCAAAGTTAGCGGTTCGTGTGGTTCTGTTTCCGTTGTCACTTTCCGCTTTCAATCGAAAAAGGCGGACTCTCAATCGCTTTCCTATGCACCACAGAAGCATGTATCTTTCCACCTGGCCACTGGATCGCCGGTTTACGTAGAAACTGCTGAACTATTGACTGGTGGATGACTGGAGGAATCTTTTCCCTATTTGGTTGCTAAATCAGCGAAATTCTCGTTGGTCGTCACCCATCGCCAATCTCCCAATGTCCATTGAGAATTGATTTTCTGCAGAAGAACTCCGATCACGGCCGCCGTCAGCTTTAATTTCGAAAAGGATTGTGCCTTTATAGATCGACAGGGTCGTGCAGTTCGTTGCATGTCGTGTCGGTGAGCTCGCGTCTACATCGGAAGTGGAGGATTGGCGAAGGGTGCCGACTTTGTAACAGATGACCCGAATTGCTTTTGGATAACCAAAGCTCCTGTATCAGGATCTTGCCGTGGATAAGGATAAAGCTCAGTGGCAAACTAATCCATCACGAGCTATAGCGTTTTTAGTTTCGTTGGTTAATCCGTTCCAATTGCTAATGTTTGTGAAATTATGTTTGTATTGTCACGAAGCGCTCGAGCGTTTTTATGTTAATCTGTCAGAGCTTTTGAATGCTCACGAAAGGGGGGGGGGCTGGTTCTGATGATTAATTATGAGATTAAAGTTTCAATACTAAAAGTGAGTTCCCCATTTTTACATTTCTTACAAAAGAAATGTATAGGATTCGCTCAAACTTTGAAAACTTTTTCCTAGGCCCGGAGGGCCGAGTCTCATATACCAATCGACTCAGCTCGACAAATTGAGACAATGTCTGTATGTGTGTGTGTGTGTGTGTATGTGTGTATGTATGTATGTACAAAATGTCATGTAATTATCTCAGCAATGGCTGAACCGATCTTAATGAAATTAGTTTCAAATGAAAGGCCTAACGTTGCCATTTGACACTATTATTTTTGATTTTCGATATGTTGTTTACTTTCTGAGATATGGGCGATTTTGTCAAAACACGGCAGTTTTTTTGCAAATAACTTTCAAACCATACAATTTTGTCCCACAAACTGCATATAAATAGAAAGCTTGTAAAAATACCTTTCCAACAAGCTATAGATTGTCTAAATCCGTGCACGAGCAGCGGAGATATTGAACATTTTGTATTCTTAGTCCACGCTAACCAATTTCCCCTAACTAAAAATGAGATTGTTTCATACAGAGTATTGCTTTACTGGTGTTTTAGGGGCAAAACTAAACCGATTGTGAATATCGGGGTATGAAAACACATCTACGTGATTCAAGGAATTCGATGTTGAGAACATTTTGTGAATTACCTTTATAATAAATTAACTATTTCTCAAAAATCAATATATAAGTTCACTTCAAAGGCAAAATAATGTGTTGATAAAGAAACAGTGAGTTCTAGTATTTATTCCTTGGATTAGGCATTGCGTTCAATCATGAGGTAATTGTTGGATGATATATCAATACACAGATCAACAATCAATTCACCTAGTAGTGAGATAAAAGATTTCTAATATAATTATACTTGTGGCGTCACCGAAAGCAACTGTATGTTTGAAGCCCAAAAATCTAGCGAAAATTTATCTCTTATGCAAGATTTAGGTTATACTGGTTATGGCGCAAAAATTACTACTTATTGGTACGAACTTTCATGAAAAATAACGGATCAAAGACAAAAAATATCCACAAATTAGATCCAGGAAAAGAAGTCTCCCAAAGTACCCACTCTCGATGGGGGATGCAACTACAATGTGTCTTCTAACTTATCGTCGTCTATATCTGGATATACTGAGTAGCTTGAACCATTTCTTTTTCACAGTATTGGTCTGCATAGGACTTTTTGATCCATATTTCCTGCACGAGAATTTTGAACGAAACAATATGAAAGCTATAAGGATGAATGGAAAGCAGTCTGCAATCAACTGAATGCACGGCTTTTGTACTATCGACATAACCTAGACATTTCACAATATTTACTTAAATGCAAATAAAAACTTTGAAATATCTACCTGTCTCATTTACGAATCGCATTCTCTCTGTCGTTCTCTGTTCAAGGGACTTGATGTGACCTGTGACCTTGTCTCACTTTACTATATTCAATTGCGCGTTAAAATACTGGATCTGTAAATTCTATTCTGTACATAAATCTTTTTTTCGGGAATATGTGACCAAAAAGTAAACTTCGAATTCCAAAGCAAATTGAACGTTCCAGGTTCCTGAAAACTAATTAAGGTCCAACAATAAAGTAGAAAAACCAGATAATCTTAAAACGAAGCCGTCAAGTAAAAAAGCATGAAAACAAAAGAATAAAACCAGAAAAAGATGGAAGCTCTAGAAAGTCCATTGCATATTTATTAGCCTTTTCTCAGAAGATGAGATTTTCAAAAACATTTCAAAACTTTCTGATGCAATGGTTCTCAAATTCGTACAATCCGGTTCATTCATTTTTTTTTATTCAAAAATATTTTTGGCTTCAAATATATGACCATTTCTTTTTAATTAATTATTTCATTCCGCATCTTTTTATTCGTTTTGTTCATCTGCGTTCATTTTACTTATTTTATTCGTTTCATTCTTTGGATTCACTCTGATCAGTTTACTCTTTTTGTGCATTTTACTCATATCATTCATTTAACTTATTTTATTCATTGTTTTCATTGTATGCATTTTATTCATTTCTTCCAGTTTATTCATTTTGTTCAGTTTCTTCATTTTAATAATCTGACTACTTTTTCAGTTTTAATCATTCCATCCAAATAATTTATTTGATTCAATTTATTTCTTTATATTAATTTATAACCTTTTACCATTGTTCAATTTTTCATCTTAATCAATGCATTAAATTCTGCTCATTTTCTTCTTTTTATTCATTTTATCACTTCAGCTCATTTTGTTTATTTGATTCGTTTGTTTTATTTATGCATTTCATTTATTTTTTACTTTATTCATTTTGTTCATCCATTCTTTTTATTCATTTGATCCATTTCATTAATTTGATTCATTGTATTCACTGGATGAATTAAATCAATTTGATTCATTTAATTCATTTGATTTATTTGATTTATTTGATTTATTTGATTTATTTGATTTATTTGATTTATTTGATTCATTTGATTCATGTGATTCATTTGATTCATTTGATTCATTTGATTCATTTGATTCATTTGATTCATTTGATTCATTTGATTCATTTGATTCATTTGATTCATGTGATTCATTTGAATCATTTGATTCATTTGATTTATTTGATTCATTTGATTCATTTGATTCATTTGATTCATTTGATTCATTTGATTCATTCGATTCATTTGATTCATTAGATTTATTTGATTCATTTGATTCATTTGATTCATTTGATTCATTTGATTCATTTGATTCATTTGATTCATTTGATTCATTTGATTCATTTGATTCATTAGATTCATTTGATTCATTTGATTCATTAGATTCATTTGATTCATTTGATTCATTTCATTCATTTGATTCATTTGATTCATTTGAATCATTTGAATCATTTGAATCATTTGAATCATTTGAATCATTTGATTCATTTGATTCATTTAAATCATTTGATTCATTTGTTTCATTTGTTTCATTTGATTCATTTGATTCATTCGATTCATTTGATTCATTTGATTCATTTGATTCATTTGAGTCATTTGATTCATTTGATTCATTTGATTCATTTGATTCATTTGATGCATTTGATTCATTTAATTCATTTGATTCATTTGAATCATTTGAATCATTTGATTCATTTAAATCATTTGATTCATTTGATTCATTTGTTTCATTTGATTCATTTGATTAATTTGATTCATTTGATTCATTTAACTCATTTGATTCATTTGATTCATTTAATTCATTTGATTCAATTGATTCATTAGATGCATTTTATTCATATCTTTAATTTTATGCATTTAATTAAATAAATAATTTGATTCATTTGATTCATTTAACTCATTTGATTCATTTGATTCATTTAATTCATTTGATTCAATTGATTCATTAGATGCATTTTATTCATATCTTTAATTTTATGCATTTAATGTTCAGTCATTCGTTTTATTTTATTCAATTTGTTAGTATGAGTCAATTTATTCCATTAATCTTATAACTATTTCTAAATATAATCTTAATTTTTATTTAATAACCTAATCTAATTTGATTCGTGTATATTATAATTTTGATTTACATTAATTTTTCTACTCATTTTATGAATTTAAAAACCTATTATTTCATTTTTTGCTTTACTTTTTTATTTCGGTCGTTTTGTTGATTTCTATAATTTATTCAGTTTATTCGAGATTGTATTCGTGCAAGACTAGAAACTGTTTTCATCCCACCTCTAGTTGGGTGCTTACTTCTCGTGAGTTCTGCAAACTAATCCAATAGTGTGTGAATGTGTAAGAAATGTCTCATCTCACTGCTAGGTGGATTAAATCGGTTTTTATGAATGAATTTGAAGGCGGTTCCGCTGCTCAGAATCAATATCATATTCATTGATATCAAAAGTTACAAGATTCGGTCATTTGTTAGCGAGGGTAATATTTATTGAATGAGAAAATGTGTCTTTTTGAAAGTAGAAATTCGGCTGTGTCCAGTTTTCTCACATTAAGAACACTGTAGTGCTCACATTCTAGAAATTAAGATCAACATTAAATGGAATCATCAAATATAAGTAACAATTACTTCGAGTTGCGGAGCAATTTGCTGACGAAGAAGATGGAGCGTACCTTTACGGAAGTCACCTTCATCCAATTCCATCAAATCAAGAACACAGTACTGATAATCTACAACAAATTGGACCAGACAAAAAGATAATTTCTTCAAAAAAGACCGCGTGAAGAGCACAAAACCTATAACCAAATCAGTTATGGAATTTGTGTTTTGACTTCGTCTCATCAACACTAACAGTGATAGAACTAAGGCTAGCGCCGCATTGACGTTAGCTCCAAAAAACAAAAAAAATATTTGTGTTACTGAGCAAACTCCTAGCCATGCGTGATAACCTGCAAGAAAAGTGTCGGATTCTAATGAGACAACGTCGAAACACAAATTCCATGACTAATTAACCGCGTGCTTGTATTGAGACCATACCGGAACTGTTAAGAAGACCGTATCTACAGCAATCTAGTACAACACAGACTGACAGCAATACCACCACCCGAACAGAAAAAAAGGTTGCCAAATTGGGGGCTGCGGTTCAGACAACTGCAAAAGCTGCATCCAGCACCTCCAAATCAACACAGACAACACAATCAGCCAAGAAACAAGAAGGAACGTCTCTGATCGCAAACAACAAGACAGCAGTAACGATGAGGACAACGACAATGAAATGCACGAAACGCCGAAATCCGGCGTTATCTCAACAATAATCTCTTTATAAAAAAAATTGACCTATCAGAGACCAAAAAATTGATAATATTTTTTGGTGATATTAAGAATACATCATTGAGCAAGTCTGACCTCCAAAATGACTATTTATGACTCATATCGATAGATATTGATGTCATGATTTATGCATAATAACGGGTGTTACAGTAAAAAACATTGAAAAGGATTTAAAAATAACTGTGGGACTTTTTAGCAATTGTACTAATTATTGCAAACCAATTTTGCATAAAACATAAATGCTCAATGCTGTGGACAAATATTACATCCTTTTCAATATATCTTGTCGAAATAATGCATTGCGAATTCGCGGAAATTATGAAAATCGGAATATTTTCGGGTGTTTTAGTGGAGTAGTCCCGGTTGGGATCTTAATGAAAAAAATGGTTTAAATATGTAAGTTTTACTTATATTTTCAAAATCTTGCTGGGACAATATCGTACAAGAAGCTTTTTAACCGTTCTAATGCATATGACTGAGTCCATTCCAAATTATTTAGCACAAGAACTCAGCTTATACGTGCCTGTATTAAAAATGATGCCTTTTAATTCAACAAGTGGACATTAGAGTGACAAGAAAAAATGGCCCCTATCGGCCCACCCTTGACTCGATTCCTAGTCCCACCAGGAGTACTTGCTCCAAATTTGAAGCAAATCGGACAAGTCTAGCTACCGGACCAACGCTCCTGAAGTTTGCATGGGATTTTTTTTGACAATTTACATGTAGAAAACCCACTACCTCACAATTTCACCGCTAGGCGGCACTGTGGCATTTTGTAGTAATTCTTCCGAACATTTTGATATTCTCTATCTCTTCTATAAAAAGTTAGTGTTGGCGCCCTCTATGTGGTCACATGTTGAACTACAATTTTCTAACCAAAATATGACTCGTATTATTTACTATAATTCTGAACATACTATTGAGCTAAACCTAACCGTTTTTTCAGAAAAATTTATAGTTCGTAGGAATCGAGTACTGATACAAAACCATGCGCTGCTAGGCCCCATGCAAAACTGACTCAGACAACACTTCGTTAAAAGTGTAGTAACTTCTTTTAACAAAGTCGGATTGACTAGCAGTCTTCGACAAAGTTATAGAAAAGTAAATTATCTTTCTTATTTTCACTTACATTGATAATACGATGCATACAGTGCCACCTAGCGGTGAAAATGTCAGATGGTGGGTTTTCTCCAGGAAATTGTCAAAAAATCCCATACAAACTTCAGGAGCGTTGGTCCGGTAGCTAGACTTGTCTGATTTGCTTCAAATTTGGAGCAAGTAACCCAAAAATTTTCGAAAAACTGACCGCGATAAAATACAGTGTAAACAATACACTCTAAACTACTTCTACCCGAATTTTTAAGTGAAAATATACCCAATGGGTCATTTTCTGCAGCGTTTTTTTCCGTGACGCAATTTGATGTGGGACACCCTTTAATAGCGTTTTTCTCGAAACAACTTTTTCAATTTTTTTTAAACTGGCGAACACGATAACTCAAAAACTAATCAATTGCCTTGATTTTTTTTTGAGGATTCCCAATATGTGTAGACTGTCGATGAACCACAGAAAACTGAATAAAACAATTTTTTCTCCCTTTTATTTTGAAGAAAAATGATCGAATTTTACAGTAAAATACGAGATTTTTCAGTTTTTCTGAAGCCGTTTTCCGAAACTCGAACTTTTTTCTATTTTTGAGGTTCGTCGATTAAGTATTAGCCACTATTCTATCATATACGCCAGTTCTGCATCCATTCCCTGACCCAACTGTCACAAATACTCAGACGAATACATACATAGATAGACATACGACTAGCACATAACAATTGTTCACTAATACGAACAACTACGATTATTACAAAACGACAACTAGTAGGTTTCTACTTATGTATTTTTTAAATTAATTTAATTAGTATATGCACGAAGTCGACCGATAAATGGACACACACAATGACTCCCACTGTGAGCCCCGTCCACGAATACCGCCATCAAATTGTAGAACAATATTTGCAAACACGGCACACAGCAAAAGTCAATCCACGTCGACCCGCCGGTCAGCCACGTCACCGCGCACAGACTAGTGGTTCAGCGTTGGTATGCGCAGGTGCAGCGTATGAAGAAACAACATAAAACATAAAAAAGGCGCAAGCGCTCTCGGTTTCCTCGATGCACCACTATCGAGGCGTAATGCAATAACCGTCTTAAAGAAATTGTCTGTCAGAGGTTCTGTAGCACTTGATGCACGCAATATGCTTGATGTTTGCAATACCGTCAAACCCCTCAACCTTGGGGAGGGAACAATAACAATTCGTGGAATTATGCCCTTTTTATTCGTTATTCGCATTTCTCCATCATGATCTATCAATTAGCATGAAATTTACAAACATGTATAAAGTCATTGTTAGAATAAGTTTTTGAATGATAAGTTCTCCATGATGCAATGTCATTTGAAATGTTTCCTTTTTTTTAAGGTTTTTTTTCACAAGAGATGAAAAATTTAAAAAAAATGTTTTGAATAATTTTTAACCTATTTGTGGAAAATGTTATAATTTTTGTTCAGTGTGTATTTTAAAGTGCAATAGTATTCATTCCCAATAACACTTCCTCAGACAGTTTTGCCGTGTAAAGAACAGTTATCGGCATGCAAAAATTTCCACGCTCTTAAAAAAAGGTGCTCTCGAGCCAAAATGATCTCATTGACTGTGAAAAATGTTTGGTTCTTCCATGCCGATGAAACATATAAAGTCTCATCGGAAGCGAAAACGATCGGTCACGATTGTAAAGATTTTCGGACGGATCTTCGTGAAATTCTTCTTAAGTGATTAAACAGCTACCATTCCACTCAAACAAGACCATGCGCATTTCCCACACACATTCAATACCCTATGGATTAGCTCGACAGTTGATGAAATAAACACTATACAAGCAAATAAATTAATTTGTCCCGTTCAAAAATACGTCAGCTGGATTTGCATCGCCCGTCGGCTGTGTGGTATCCTACAGTGCCTTCGTATCAACGAACAATTAAAATAACAAACGACAAAAATGTGGAATTTTAAAATAATAAAATGTAGACTACTGCTTATGTTATACACATGACCAACAGACTAATTTCAATGATAGAATAATGGGTGATAAGAGACGCGGATGATAATAGCTGACAACCACCTAAAATCGATAGATGCAAAGGTACAACTTTCAAACCATTACCTGATGGCAGTCAGGCACAATCGTTGCATATTTACAATTATTAAATGCATCGTAATCCAAAAGTACTCTTTTGTAATCCCACCAACCATGAATCCTGGCTAGCTGCCAACGACAGAAAGGATATCCCGTAGATATGTCTGCTGCAAATGCACACACCCACACCCACACACTAACTGCTGGCTGATGATAATTGGAAAATATTTAATCCGACCTTTAGCCGTTCATCTCCGTGACATGGCGGCTTTTCGCAAACGCTGGCAGACGCATATTCACTGCCCGATCACGAATGGGGACCAGTTTCATATTTATTCGCGACTTGGTGGTGGCAATTTCCGAGGGGTAATCTGATCACTCTGAGCCCAACCGGGCTCGATTCGGTATGATAAAGTGTTTGATTTCAGGACAAGCTCAGCACCGAATTTATGAGTCCAACTATCAGTCATCGCTTGTTTAGTAAAGTCAGCAGTTAAATTCAATTGTGACCTGGACATGCAATAATTAGGAGCAGATTTCTGTTCACGAAATACGTCACGCATTCCAATAGACGGAAAAGGTGTAATCCTGCCACTGACTGTTCCAGTGGGCGTATAAAACCAGCGATATTTATTTGTTATGGGACGCAAAACGTTCCGGCAGACTTGTACTGATCGAATTTATGCTAAAAGTTTGAACTTGGCATGCTGGGGAGAACAGTTAGAACGTGTTCCCCGCTGTTGGAGGTTACCAAAAAAAAAATAATACAGAGTTAGTTTGTTGCAGCTTATTTGCATATTACAACCAGTTGGTACATTTTGCGAAAGTTACTGCACTTGTCTTGGTTATAAGAACTTTTCAGCGATCCAACAGCCACGCGCCTCCATTGATGAAGAAGCGATGGAGAACCGTGGTCATTTGTAAATGAGAGGTGGGAAAACTTTTCCTTCTTCATATCACAGCAGGCTAAGTCAAACAGCACATGTGGAACTGATCAAACACTGCAAAATAGATCCAAGCATACTTGACTACCATTCTGAACGAATGGTAGCCAAGTAACCAGATAACTGACTAGCATGACCGATGGCGCATCAAGCCAATGAAAGAAAGTAGAGAAATTCGAACTTTATAAATATTTCTGTTGGGTCGATTCGTATCTTCGCATCCTCGCATAGTTGCCAATGTCACAACTAAATGAAATTGAAAACTTTCGCTTTTCCCTATTCGACGGGCTCGTGCATAATTTAGACGTCGAACACTCCGGAAGAGTTTCTGCCTCGAGTTAATATAATTAAAGCTCTGCGCTGCTGCGGGCTGGTTATCGAACTGAGTGAAGGGAATTCCCGAGCGAAGGGGTACACCGGTATTAAATTGTTCGCGAGTTTGCTCCCTACCCGTTGTTTTTATTTGTGCATCAGTTTTCCTACTGATGCTCATCGGTTAGAAAGGGCTCGGCTGTCGTTGGAGCGTGGGTTCAGAAGAAAAGTGCTATTTAAATGAAATCTTTTAAATAGACAGCGAGGGCAGCGCCGAAGAGCTACTGGGCGTTAGTAGGTGAGGGGTTCCCGGGGGGATATTATTATCGGGCGAATGAGAAAAGGCACATTTCTGACAAATTGCTCGGCTGCGTGAGTACTTCATGGAAGACGGGAGAGCTTTTTAAATGAGGAAAATTTTGAATCGTCATCTTGAAAATCGCCCGGTGCAACCACTTTCGGGGCGGATAATAATTTGATTTGAAAATTCCCACGCTACTCAGCGAGAACTGGAAATTGAAATTTGATTGGAGATTTTTACTGCTGCGCTTGCGATGGAAGTTGAGAGTGTTTCGACTGAAATGCCAGGAATTGGAGGTATTTTTGTGGAATGGAGATGTCATGATTTATTTAAATAATTCATACCAAATTCTTAAACCACCAGAGTTATCGTTGAAAATACAGTGCCTACTAATGTTAGCTTTGCTTTGTGGGTCAAGATTAGGGCACAACCCTAAAAACATGAATTTAATTGGGCATCATCAATTTAGCTAGGAAAATGTATAGCAATCTGCATCACAAAATTGAACGTGACAAAACCTAAAAAATCATCATCACGAAGTTCTCAAAATTTAGCGCGCGAGCAAAATCAAAAACACGCAAGAAATTAGGTCCATTTTTTTGCTTGAAATAGTGAGCGCAGCTTTTGAAAATAACACGATAGCCTCAAATTCCGTGCCGCTGCGACACTGATAATCTATAATGGATCATTGTAAAATCGGTAGAGCTAACACCTACTACGTTTCGAGTTTTTTGAGTGGAGAGATTGGGCTTTATGTAGATAGTTTGTAGCATGACATGACAGTGCACACCAGAGTTAATTAACTGTGGGATTTCGATCGGTCCGATTTTCATACTGCACGATTGATTAAAAATCTTGGCGATTTGATTATGCAACCTTTATTGTTTTTAAAGAAAAAAAAAATGGATGCACCAATTTGCGCCTAAGTGCACAGAACCTAACGGTTAGCCAAGCTCGCGTTTGTATAAAGTTTCATCATTTCCTCTCAGACATTACAGTGAAGACCCGATTTTATCAGCCCCCGATTTTACCTACCCCCGATTTTATCAGTTTTTTGACCCGATTTTATCAGCTTCGTATGAAAATTGAGAGTTGGTAGTTTGATGAGCTCTAGCAGACGAACTAGGTTGATTTCGAGTAAATCGTTTTTTGAGCATATTTTTCTTATCTTAGAGATCCGAATCATGCATTTTTTTTTAATTTTGCGCTGTCAGATCCTCTTAAGGGAAATTGAAGCTAAATAATCAGGAAATGTTTTGAGGCTATATCTAGGGACTGACGAATATTTAAAGATCTTCGGTTTCTTAAAAAGCAAGAAAAATATATGTCCCAATTTTGTCCATGTCCCCGTTTTATCAGCCTAAAATTCACCAAGGGGCTGATAAAAACGGGTGAAAAAATCCTCCATTCATTCAAAACACTACACTCAAAAAAATCGATTTTAAAAATTTAAAGTCGATTTACAAAAAATGTTCTTTCAAGATAGTTAATTATGTTCCCTACCTACCGTCAAAAATTCAAGTTGGGCACTTTCAAGAAAAAAAGTTGTTTGAGAAAAACTTTTCCTTGTCCAAACCGATTTTTTTCAGTGTATGTTTATCGAAAACTAAACCAATGAGTCATAATCATCTCAGAATCCAATTTCCCAACTGCTAGTTGCCTGATACATGCAAAAAGTATCAGTAACGAATTTGGTATTCGTTTGGCATATTACCCTAGTTACCAGTACCTTACCTACATCAATACTCATTTTACCAAATAACAGTACTATAAAACTAAGGCCTTAAAGTAGTCTAGTAACAACAGTTGTGAAGAGTAGTTTTAGTAAAATTATCATTATGGATCAATTGTATAAATCAAAGTTAAACAGTATCAAGTGCTGTGCAAAGTATAATCGTAATAATTTACGTCGGGTAGTGGCCATCTTGGAGTTCAACATGGCGTCAGGCATAAATTTGTGGCACCTACACGTCAAGATCATTCCGAAAGTACCTAGTCAGTCTAGATTCTAGACAGTGAACTCTGAATTCTTCACGCTGGATTCTGGACACCGGGTTCTGGCCTCGATATTCTGTGCTATGGACGCTGGACTCTGAACTATGGTCTCTGGGATCTTGATTCTGGACTCTGAAATCTTTAGTCTCTAGACTTTGAAGTCTGGACTCTGAACTCTTGAATCTGCACTCGGGACTATGGATTCTGGACTCTTGGCTCTCCCATCGAGACTCTGGATTCTGGGGTCTGGTGTCTGGACTATGGACACTGAACGTTAGATTCTGGACTCTTCTCTCTCATCACTGGATGACGGACTCTTGGCGCTGGCCTCGAATTTCTGTACTATGCACTCTAGACTCTGAAAAATGGGCTCTGGTATCTGGGATCTTGATCCTTCACTCTGGAACCTGAACTCTAGACTCTGGTCTCTGAACTTTAGGCTCTGCACTCGAGTCTCTGGGTTCTGGACTGTGGACTCTCCTCGGGGCTCTGGATTCTGGGCTCTGAACTCGGGACACTGGGCTTAGTAGTAGTGAGCTCTAGATTCTAGACTTTGAACTCTGGATGCTGCACTCTTCACGCAGCGTTCTGGATTCTGGACTCTCGCCTCGGGATTCTAGATTCTGGCCTCTGGGTCTGGGCTCTGTGCTCTGGAATCTGAACTCTTTCCTCAGTATTTCAGTGGTCTCAGAGCTCTGGACTCTGGCCACAGTAATTTGGGTTGAGAACTCTGGACTTTGGACCCAGGATTCCCGACTCTGTTCTCTGCACTCTGAGCTCTTGACTCTGCATGCTTAACTCTGGATTCTGAGCTCTCGCCTCGAGATTCTGTGCTAAGGACTGCGGTCTCTGAGCTATGGGCTCTGGGTCTTGATTCTGGACTTTGGACTCAAAATTGTGGACTCTGGACTATTGACTCGGGACTCTGGATTCTGGACTCCGGACACTGGACTCTCTCCCCGAGACTCTGGGTTCTGGTTGATGGGCTATGAATTCTAAACTGGAATATCGAATAAGAACTCTGGATTCTGGACTCTGAGCTCTGGAATCTGTACTCTAAACTCTGGTCTCACTATTTTGGGTTAGAGGCTTTGGACTTTGGGCTCTGGATTATGTGCTGAGGACTCTGGGTTCAGTATTTTGGGATAAGAATTCTAGACCTTGGTTTCTGGTCTCTTGGCACTGGACTCTAGGTTCTGAACTCTGAACTCTTGGCTCTGAACTCTGCGCTCTGGACCCTGACCTCTATCTTCGGAACTCTGGGTTCTGATCGCTGCGCTATGGACTCTGCATTCTCGACGTTGAATTCTGGACTCTAGACTCGCCTCAGTATTTTGGGTGAAGGACTCGCGGCTCTGGATTGTGGTCTCTCTCCTCGGGGCTATGGAATTTAAAGTCTGGGTTCTCTCCTCGGGATTCTGGGTGCTAGTATCTGGGCTATGGGCCCTGAATACCAATACACTGAAAAAAATTCAGTTTGGACAAGGAAAAGTTTTTTTCAAATAACTTTTTTTTCTTGAAAGTGCCCAACTTGAATTTTTGACGGTAGCTAGAGAACATAATTACCTATCTTGAAACAAAATTACGTCCAAATCAAAGACGGTTTTTTTTGTAAGTCGATTTTTTTCAGTGTAGGAGTCGATGAAGAATTGTTTCAATATTTTTAATCTAAAATTTGTCTAATTTTGTGAAAATCACTCTTACAAAATTTTTGTAGGATCTGTCATTTCTAGACTATAGCCATTTGAAAAAAATTGGTAGAAAAGTTCGACCCTTTTCGAAACAGTCTAGATCATTTTTGGAAATAAACAAAGTATGCAAAGTGGCTTTTTTGTGACAAAGTTCTCATGTACAGAAAGTTTCATTAAAATCTGGGAG
>NC_080670.1:24310996-24360996 GCF_030247195.1 Topomyia yanbarensis | reverse complement strand
TTCTGGGCGGGAAGGGGAACACAATCAATAATGTTTTTTGTAAATGTTTATCGACTTGTTGTTACATAGTTCGACTGACGGCAGATTAATCGAAGCGGAAAATATGACAGCACCGGAATGTTGAAGCCTGGAGGTACAAAGTACAACAGGTAGGGCGCTGATCTTATAAGCTTGTCATCGTTTGTTCGATTCCCGACTAGGAAGATATAGGATGATAAAATATGATTAACTAGCTTGTCCTACATAAGCATACGAGTAGCAGTCATTATCGCTCATTAGTTTCTTTACAGCCAATTTGAACGTTCCCTGATAATAAAAAGAGTAAGTAATTCTATCAGTTATTATTTTAATTGATGTACATTGCCCTTTTACCTGGAATAACCTAATACACTTATTGGAATAGCTTTAATTTTCAGGTAGTCGCGCTAGTGCACCACATTCAGGAAGTGTAGCAAAATCATTTATGAGCACTAGTGTCTTAGGTAACTACCTAAACGAGCCGCTAGTGCACATAAACGCCTTTAACGCTGCTTCCGAAAAGTTTAAAGTATAAAACAAGTCTCAATGTGTGATATCAGGTAGATTAGTAACTTTCCAATTATCCACAGATATGAAGTAAAAAAATACTTTCAAAATATATTAAACTGAAAAGCAGTTTAATATAATATATTCCTTCAGCTATGATTGCCTGTAACAATTACAGCTTCGATTTAGTATTCTTAATAAATTCTCGCAACTCTCTGCGCAAAATTTTCCCGCTGATTGTTCGAGGGACTTCATCTATGAATCTCACTCCACCGTGCAGCTGTTTCTGAGGCGATACCTGACTGGCCATGTACTGCACAATTTCCTCGGCGGTGATCTCAACATCATCTTCCTTAACAACAAAAGCGGTCGCCAGCTCCCCGACCCGTTCGTCTGCTATCCCTATCACAGCAGCATCCTTAATCTTAGGATTTTTAATTAGAATGGCTTCCAATTCAGCCGGCGGAACTTGAAATCCTTTGTACTTGATGAGCTCCTTGATCCGATCGACGATGAAAAAATCATGCTCATCGTCATAATATCCAATGTCTCCGGTGTGCAGCCAACCATCTGCATCAATGACCGTTTCCTCGTCCACATATCCCTTCATGATGAGTGATCCCTTGAAGCACAATTCTCCCCGTTGATTCGGGCCCAGAATTTTCCCCGTTTCTGGGTCAATGACCTTAACCCACTGGCCCATCCGAATTTGTCCAACACATCCCGCTTTATTTTCGAAACCAGTTTGCATTAGCACTCCCAGTGTAGTCTCGCTTAGTCCATATCCCTGCCTAATGAAAGCCACTCCGATTCGATCCCGTACACGGTCTTCAATTTCCTTGCTCAGAGGAGCTGCTCCACAAATCAAGGTAATCAGCGAAGACAGATCATAATTGTCGACAATGGGATGCTTGGCCAGAAAAACCAACAACGGAGGCGCCACCGTCATTAAATTAACCTTATACTTTTGAATGCTTTCTAGAAATAGTACAATGTCGAATTTGGTCAGAACAACGCATCGGCAATCGTTAGTGACCATGTTGATCATACTGACTGCTGCCATGGCATGGAACAAAGGAGTTACGGCCAAAGTGTTCAACTGGTCAGGAATTTCATCAAGTATTTTGCGAGTTTCTTTTGCGTGGGCAACCGTAGTCATAATATTTAAATGAGTCAGCTCAACCCCTTTCGGCAATCCGGTTGTTCCAGAGGAAAGCACTATCACTGCCACCTGAGATTTAACGTCCACAGGTTCAGGCATAAAGTTGCTAGGTGGATTCGTTTCCTCTAACAGTTTGGAGAAACTAATTGCCTCGGGGAAGTTAGCTATGTTTGAGGCTTCACCCAAAACCACCATTCTCGCAGCGAGTTTCAGTTTCCTGAACGTCCCAGCTATCTTAGCCAGAACGTTAGCGGAAACGAAAACAACTTTCGGTTTGGATAGATTGATTGCGTGTTCAAGCTCAGCTGTAAAAAGGAATATAGATAATAAAATCGATATGGTTATCAACTCGCGATAAGTAAATAATGTTAATCACCTTCCACGTAGGCAGGGTTCAATAGGGCGACCGGAATCGATGCAAATATGGAACCGAACTCTGCGATACAGAACTCTAAACAGTTGTCACTGATGATGGCGGCACGATCTGTTTTCTGTATGCCCAACCGCGTCAAAGCAACCGCAACCTTAATTGATTGCTGCAGGATTTGCCGGTAGGTGAGTTGAACCTCGGTCACGGGATCAATCTGAAAAATGGAAATTTTAAAATAGGCAGATTTGTTGTTGCGAAGAACTCGGGCAGAACAAACCAATCCAATATTATCTGGTTTAACGAGGAATTCCTTCAGCATCATTTCCCCGAGCGATCCATCCTGCAGGAATTCTAGCGGATCTGGTCCACCGTACAGAATGTATTTCTCGTCTTCACGGGAGGCCATTATTAGCCGTACTTTGTACTTCGGGGAATGTGTGCGATTTTGACTACTACTACACAGGGAGCGTAGTTCAAACCTACAACTGACTAGCTTCGGGGTAAACACTCGACTGACCTGATCAGCCAGTAATGAGTAATCTGGAATAGGTATTTGCATCATACCACTACCGTCCGGCGCGGATTGTGTGCAGTTTGTTGGTAAATTTCGCTGTTACACGCACGTTGCGATACTGACGATGTGCATGATGATAAGAGTCTCCAAACACTGTAGTATTGGTGATTGAGCTATGTGATGTTTAACTGTTCATCCGCTGGATAAAAGGTAGTCGGGATTAAGTGCAAGGGCCGACCACAAACCGACGATAGCCGGGTGCTTTTTGAAGATATGAGGTACGATCAATATAGAAAACTGATTGGCTGTTGCTTAGTGAGTAAACATTGACGCTAGTCAATCCGTGCTATATTAATTCAGAGTTGGGTAGGGCACAATATCAATCAATTAAAAAAATCACCAAAAAACAACATGACTAACCTCTCATATTCATGGGATCATGTCGATTGTTTAGATCATGTTCCAAATTAAAGTGTTATCTAAGAAAGAAATGAGCATACAAGAAAGTTCAGTTTAGATATTTATTCCACTGAAGAAAACAATTTTGAGAGGTTATCAAATTTACTTAGTACACTTATTAATGTAGGACTGGAAATTAATACTGATGACGTTTACATAGCTCTGACGATATTTCGAATGTAAATCTTTTCAATCTGGATTTGGATTTGAGTGTTTACAATGTGCACAAGATATAAAACAATTACCATAAATTTTGAGGCCCACCATATCAAACTTCTATAAAAGCATACATGTAGGCGATTCCATCCCTACGACTCTCTATAACCAATTTTCCTCTCGCAGCGTGCAAAACCTGTTTAGGCGCCCCAATCGCATCTCTTACAGCCACAATCGACAATACATCTTATCAGCCATCCCTCCCAGACTGTTGAAGATTCCCACCGGAGCAGCACGGCTTAGTTTCATCACAACCAAGCTACTCAGCAGAGCTGTTATCACGCACTGTCGCTGCGATGGCTTCCACTCTCGACAAGTTAAACGACCCGAACATAATCTACGGTGGACCACTGCCGGAGGATTTTGACCGCGGATGCGCCTCGTTGGGAGAGCTGATCATACGCCAGCTTAGCAAGACCTCCGACAAAATCGCGTTGGTCAGTGGAATCAACGCACTACAGCTAACATTTGGCGGAATGTTGGAGCAATCGTTGGCACTTGCCGCCCACCTGCACGATCTGGGTGTTCAGCGAAACGACGTAGTCGCACTGATTAGTGAAAACCGCTACGAGTATCCAGTTGTAATTTTTGCTTCGCTGTACCTGGGAGCTACGACAGCCTTGTTCAACCCGGGCTATACCGAACGTAAGACGCAATACTTAAACGCTGAGGGTATAAAGTGATACGACGATAAGATTGTTTACTTGTGTCTTGCAGGGGAGTTTGAACATGCAATCAAACTGGCGAAACCGAAAGTCATCTTTCTATCGGCACAAGCAAATCTGCCGGTGCAAAAAGCTTGCCTTCGTATTCGTCGGCCTGTGCAGTTCATTCATCTGGATGACAATGGTAGAGGACAAACTTTTCAAAAGTGCTTGGAAGGATCCTCCAGGAAGTTCTCGGATGGAAGTTTCGTTCCTGCACCGGTTCAAATCGCAGACCAAGTGGCATTGATAGTAATGTCCTCGGGAACTACTGGACTGCCAAAGGGGGTACAGATAACTCAACGAAATGTAATGACAACGATATCTTTCATTCAGTATGTGTTGCTGGTATTTGGCGAACGAAATATTAAATTCTCCGTATTCCAGGTCATTCTTTGAAACGAATAATCTAGAAGAAATGGTAGCCGTTGATGTGATACCGTGGTTCCACGTCGCTGGGGGTGTGTCGATGCTGAATTGGTTGGCCAATGGAATGCGCTTGGTATATTTGCCAAGGTTCGTCTCAAGCTCCTACCTATCGTGCATTCAGCAGTACCGTCCAAATATGCTGAACTTGGTGCCTCCAATTGCTGTGTTTTTGGCTAAAAACCCGATGGTCGACGAGTTTGATCTGTCTTCCGTGGAGACAATCTTCTGCGGAGCAGCTCCGCTGAGTCGTAAAATAGAAGAATTGATTCATTCTCGGTTGAAGGTGTCGTTTATTCGACAGGCTTATGGCATGAGCGAAACCACTTTGGCCATTCTCGCTCAGCTGGGTACCGAGAATAAACCGGGTAGCGTGGGTCGTGTACGACCAGGGCAGTGGGTTAAAGTGATTGATACAGAAACTGGCAAGTCCTTAGGTCCGTATCGAAACGGTGAACTGTGCTTCAAAGGTACCTTAATCATGAAAGGATATATCGGGAAGGAAGAAGCCATAGATCAAGACGGCTGGCTGCATACCGGGGACGTCGGATATTATGACGACGAAGAAAACTTTTACATCGTTGATCGATTGAAGGAATTAATTAAATACAAAGCTTTCCAAGTACCGCCAGCGGAATTGGAGGCTGTACTATTGACACATCCCAAGGTGAAGGATGCAGCCGTGATTGGTGTCCCGGAAGAACGAGTGGGGGAACTGGCTACAGCATTCGTGGTTCCGGTCGATGGGTCCGAAGTGAAGGAGGAAGAGATTCTGAAATTTGTGAATAATCAAGTATCGGTAACTAAGCAGTTGCACGGAGGAGTCAGATTTATCCTTGAAATTCCAAAAACTAGCAGTGGGAAAATTTTAAGGCGAAAGCTTCGTGCGGTGGCCCAAAGGAAATCAAAACTATAAATTCATCTTCGATTAATTACCAATTCCTATCCAATGTTAACGCATATTAAAGTATACTTACAAAGTCGCTTATTGTTTCTCAATTTACCATCCTGTGTTCAGCCATTTACCTGCATTTCGAAAACATGCACTCCACTTCTCGCGCCAGCATGAAACATTCTTATTTGACAGGATACGTAGTTTGCTTTCAAGATTTCATATCTCAATTCAAGTCACGTTCCGTCTAATGACACAGCAGTTAGTTGATTCCCCCCGTCTGCTCTCGACACACATAACGGGGAATCAAGAAAGCTTCATGACACCTTGTCAACTTTACTTACGCTCTCGGCTTCAACTGCAAACAGTCGCTGTAGTATCACACTACCTTGCATGAGAAGGCATCCCCAAACCAACGTCAACATGCTGAGCAACTCACGTACCACACACACACACGCCTACCTTTGCCAGCGTGAACAAGTTTATTTTCTTGCAAATTTCAAGCTGAAAATTAACATCGCCAGCACAACACTGCGAAAGGGTTTACGTTACTCAGCGACTGTCCTCTTCAACAGGGAGAAAATAAGCGCCATAAAGGTAGAAAAGCTTATGATTTTCACGGCGCTGCTTTAAGGCGGCAAGGAATTCAGTCCGGCTGTCCATATCGCGTGGGAAAAGGTTTTATCACTGGTGGTGATTATAGTATTGCTTCCACATATGAGAAAGTGTTTAGGTCGGTAATTAGCATATTCGAATTTCAACAGTAGGGTAGACGAGCCCTCATTCATCGCATTAGTCGGGATGTCACATAATTTCGTTGATAACTTGCCTTAAAAATGTAAAGAGAGAGCAGACACCGATCTAACTAATGTGTTTAAATGAGTGAAATGAATAGCGGTGCAAGGATGAATTGGGGCACAGTAACATATAACGAACATGGAATCTTTTCAAACACCACCGTTCATCTATGTAACATATTGTTTTGTAACCCCTACAGATAAATATAGATTTTGTATGCTATCAATATGCTATTTTCAGTTTGTTAGGAAACAAGACTTGAAACCTGCACTCGGAAAATAACGAGTGTTCAATAAAAAATGAGAATGATTTTGAATACCTTTCTGTAATTGAAGTAAAGAGCGTAAATTTTTTCCTCTTCAAGAGAATTGCACTCTGGACTCCCTAGAAATAGGTGACATGTTTCTTTTCACTCGATGGCTGCCAGTTCAATCGAAGATGGCGTCGAAACAGCAAGCACTTCGCGAGCGCTTTGCACGGTTTTACGAAACGCATGTTCGTCGTGGAAAAAAGTTTACGGTAGACCACTTTCGAGAGGAAAACGTGCCCGTGAGTACAGTACAGTTAACGATCTGGACTAGCTGAAGTTGCACAGGGAATCAGTAGATAATTATGATTGGGAGTAACGAAACATCTTTCAATGTGCAACTCCTGGCAATCCTAAAGTGTTTATTGATCAATACCGATGCCGGCCAGGCCCGAAAGTAGATCGCGTAAGGAAAAGGAAGGAATGTTAGTCCGATACTTGCTTCTGCTAGAAGCCGTATATACCACTGCGCACTCAACCAGTATCATGGGAGGAGGATATTTGTTAGGAAGTATAGAAGTTGGATTCGAGCCAGAGAGGTGACTCCATTATCTGGACTAGATCACTGAGAACTGACATACAAGTAAAGTTTTCAACTTGTGTAAGAAATTAAACTGTCGCTTTGGAATGACAACAGCAAGTAGCAACTTTCCACTGATCGGCGCTTCGATCGGCCAGCAATCGTTATACGAGACTTGTATGCAAACTTGGATGCAATGGTGACTCACGCATGCAAACCTGTATGCGATAGTGATTTTCAACGCATTTTCATTTAAATGTTTACACAGTTTTTTCGGGAAAGTTTGTCCTAGCTTATATGTCTGTTCTCTGTGACTAGATATCGTTCCATCAACGCATGGACCGCCCGAGGACCAACGGCTTTACTTCCCTTCCGAAGGAATACGTGACCACAGATTTTTTCACCTCAGAAAAATCTCAACGACCTCGGCTAGGATCGAACCCAGACCTCCTGAAATGAGTGGCAGTCACGATTACCACTCAACCACCGGCGCCATCTGATTTAAAAAAAACTGTGAAAGCTATGTATACAAGTAAAACACTGTCTTTAGATAATTTAATTGTGCACAGACTGAACTAAAAGAATGTGCCTACAAATCTCATTTTACAACATTAATAATGCGCTTACTGCTACAAAAATATGTTCTAATCCACCTAGTCGTCCATTGTGCTTTTCTCATCTATTTAAACTATGAGTTAATAGATGGTTGCGTTCAATATAACTTTGTGCAAATGTCTATTACAAAATAGACATTTGGTATCAAAAATACGAATTCGATTTTTGAAGCTTCGTGTGGTCCTCCCTTAGAAAATTAAGTTTTTGTTACGGCATTTCTGGTGATTTCGTATGCTACCAAACGATCCAGTCGATTATTCTGGAACCATATAACCGATCCGTACAAAATTTTATGGCTATCTTTGGGGATAATATCCCTTGCATTTGAAATTAATTTTGTGAAAATCGCCCAACAATCTCCGAAAAACTGATGTGTGTTTGGTAATTTTGAAAAAATACTCATTTTTCCCGGAACTATCGGAACCTTTTATGGTGGGCAATGTGGCCAACAACACTTGGAATGGGGGGGTGAGAGTGAGAGATGGTGCAACCAACCGATTTTATACCTTCCATTTGGTACTTGGCTTGTGAAAATCGGTTCAGTCATCACTGAATAACCGATATGACTTTAAGTTAGGAATACGACCGAAGGCCGGGAATTACTTCAAAGAATCTTGAATTGGCCATTAGTGATCTAAATTTGAAGTTATGTGATGTCCATTTCACTAGATCTTGAACCTCTGAGATATTACGATTGTAGTGGATTATATAGGAAATTCTTGTGCTTTAAAGCTTTAAAGCTAAATTCAAATTCCTAAAATATGCTTCCCTCTAATCCCTTTGAACATTTTTCAGTTCCTTTTTATAGGATATCAACAACCGTCGTAAGGGGCCAATGTGGTTAAAATGTTTCGTTAGTCAGTAATGATCTAGACGTGCAAATTCAAATTATTTCAAGTTACCCCCATTTGAATAAGTTTTGCCTCGTCTTGATACCATAGTGTTACCAGTTTATATGGAAATTTACCACACTCTTCAACCTATAACTCTGGAACCGGAGATCCGATCGTCAAAAAATCAATATAATAAGTGGTTTGAAACTCAGTTTGTGCAAATCGGTTCAACCATCTCTGAGAAAATTGTGTGACATTATTTGAATAACACACACAAATCGACACTCTGAACACAGTTTCATGGACCATTCATAGGCTTGTGTGCAAATATTTCATTTTATGTAGATGTCTAACATTTTGAATAATTAATCTGCTTCCAACCATCGAAAATAACGGTCACGCATATCTGGAAAAGCAATCGCATGTGCACTGTGCTATGGCAATCCAAATGCCATCATTCACGTTCCTGTGCTACAGAAATCGAGTACGGTTATTCTCGTTCCGACAGTGAGGATTGCATCGATTGAGATGAATTTTAGTGATAATGAGGAGGTTTCTTTGTGATGTAATTGTACGGCTGTTATAAATTTCCGAGGTTACCGAATTGGACCGCTGACACGAGAAAAGAAGCACTTTCTATAAGCTATTTGCAGTAATCAGTCATACTCCTCTATTTGGACGTAGTACTGGACCGGTCTTAAACCGGGAAACAGTTTTGAGCCGCTTGTAACCGCGTTTTCAACATAGAAAACATAACTGAATCTTTTTTCAACCAATATGTTATGTAATATGATTTGAGTTTCTATGAGGAGATAAAGAAAAATGACAAAACTCACCCTAAAATTTAACAAATTTAAAAGTCCTTGATTGGCCTAAACAACCCATTCCACTTCTCGTCGTCACGTTTTCCAGCCGATCTGGTGAAGCAATTTTCAACCTCCTCGAGAATAAATATGCAAAGACGTTACTACTGGACGTGACCTCACCGGTATTGGTGGCGCGTTGTTCCGTTTTGTTTAGCAGGGTCAATGGGACAGGTGCCGCTTTTTAGAAATTCTTTTTTTGTGTTGTTCGGGTACCATTTTCTCACCCGATCGTCAGTCAACTTGAATGATGTCTGAAGACGAGCATTGTACCTAATAAACGGCGAATATTACTTGGTTCTTAATTTGCTGGCATCACTGACGCAGTTAATTTTAAATGTAGCATGAATTTATCCGATTTAGATTGCCTTGGAGCGGCTCAAGAAAATGTTACGCTACTATTCGTATCTGGTCACGTCTTCCTTCGGAAGGAAAGTAAAGCCGTCCCGGACCATGTGTTGATGGACCGATATCTAGATGATGAAGTCACCCATCTGGTGACGGTGATATGCACTCAGTGCACACAAAGACCGACGGAAAAATAATTGTTTAGAAAAAAAAGGACTAGGTCCTTCCAGTCCTGAGTTAAATCGTTGCAAAAGGATATAACTTTTACAGTTATGCCCTTTAAACTTATTTCGAGCACTTGGAGCTGCGCTTTAATTATGCCGTTCGTACATTTCCGCCATCACTTCACAAGTGCCTCTTCAGTTCTAGAAGTCAGCTGGCAGTCATTACTTACATAAACGGGATTTATTCTAATCCCGGAACATTATGAAATTAGTTCCTCCGCCTGCTAAAATTCAAAGTCTCACAGTCGTTTGGTTCCATTTCCAAGCGGCGGTCGTATTACGATGTGCTAGCCATATTTCGCTCTCCATTATGATCTTGCAGTCTGCACGCAGGCAGACACTTTCCCGCCAGATGAAATACGTTCTTCAATCACAGGATTTGCTCCCCAGAGGCACTGTGCGCCGGCCAAATGCGTATCGGTGAAATGGCTGAGAACCGGGGAGGGTTTGCTCGGTGTTATCACGAGTAGGGTATAAATTTTGCCGAACAATTTAATTTGTAGTCGTCTTGCAGCTGGCATGCCGATTAGCATATACGTTTCATGTTTGCTCGACCGAAGCAAACACGCTGAAGGGGGTAACAAGACGCCATCTGACAGAACGGCGGTAGGAACATCAAAAGAATGGTCAGTTCTTGTTTTATGCAGATGTGATATTTATTTCGTCCGCTGAAGAATTAAATATGTCACCACAGATCTGGTGAGGTTTTATTTGCATTCATTTTGTACGGGATAAGAGATAAATTAAAAAAAAAACAATGGAATGAATTTTCCTGGTGTACTAGACAGATCTTTCATCTGACGTGACCTGGAATAATAAGTCCACAAGTCTGTTAATTATGCTTCTCGCCATTTGTATAGTAAACTAACAAACCACATTTTACTTTCATGTTGAAGAGGAAATAATATTTTTGTAAAAGTACTTACCTTCGAGTTTTGAGGAACATACAACTCGGAAAGCCTTTGCATTATGGTAGCTTAGAATCGAAATCGTGAAGAACTTCAAAGATTTTTAATTTAACCTCAGACAACCGAGTGTTTCCTTTGTTTCCATTCACCACCGTCTTATTATTCCGTTTTTCTAGCTACATAATGACGAAGAGCCTTCCGATCGAAACAAAACACAAATAAGACCATCTGACCGTAAACAGCAAAAAAGCACTACCGATGATGACATGGACTTGGTCGTAAACGACAACGGAATTTTTAGTATAATTTTCTATTGTTATTGTTAAAAACGTAAAAGACACACTACCCAGTTGTACTAACGCATTGAGCCGTGGCAAATAAACTATTGAAAAATAACACAACTTGTCGTTCGGTAAACACTGTAGATGGCTTAGCAATGACATTTTAGAACCTTCGTAGTAACGTTTGCTTTTCGGTAAAGCAAGATTCGTCCCTCCATTCGTGAAATGAAGAATTTGTTATGCTTCATTCAGTTTCCAGTTCTATCGTGTGTAAGGAATGTAGTACACTTAAGGTTTTCATGTGGGTTTACGCATATTTTACTAGTTTTCTACATGTTTCACATATTTTCAACCACCCGTATCTACGGAACCGAAACTCCGATACCAATAAATTTCAATGATAGCCGATAGTAATCTTATATCATTCATTCGAATCTGAATTTGTGGAAACCGATTTAACCATCTTCATGTCTCTTATCAGCTGAAAAGTTGCGTTTCAGAATATTCACAAAGGCCGTCCTAAATAAGTGTTTTTTAAAATATGCAACCGATCCAATGCCGAAATTAGAATTTGGATACCCCTGGCAATAGCATACATGTCTGTAATGTCAAACGGGAAAGTTCAATCTAACCTTAAAAACAAACAAATTAAGATATAGTTTTAAAAAACTAGGAACCGGTAGGTTGGCTACTCTGTAACCTGAAACAATAGAGAATTTCATAAAAAAGATGATCTATTTCTCGACAAACGTTTGATTACGGCGTAAAAGCCAACTGTCAAAATTATCTTTAAAGAGAAACTTTTTTTTTTTTATTTCAATTATAGAGGTTTTAACCTTAAGGTCATTCGCCTCTTCGGGTTAGAAAAATCTCTTAAGAAAAATTTCTAACCCTATGTGCGGGGTCGGGACTCGAACCCAGGTGCGCTGCGTACAAGGCAATCGATTTACCAATACGCTACGCCCACTCCCCTAAAGAGAAACTCTGAATAAACCGTTACTGGCCTAAAGAATGGCCGAAACGATGAGATTGAAAATACGGTCAAAATTCACCTTTTTATTGAACGCACTGATCACCCAGTATCTAGTTGGGTGCGTTAACCACTCCGTCATCGATTTGCGATGATGTCATCACAAATTCCCAGCAGTATCGTAATCAGCGCCACAGCCCCAATACCTACCAATGGACCCATCGACCCCCAATGTCTCCTATAAACAAATCGTCACCAATCGGACAATCACTCTCGTTATCTATTTTTAGCTTCAGTAGATTACGTTCAGGCTTGAGATACTAGTAGATAGATTATTGATTATCCGTTGTATAAGGTTGCACCCAACTTCCTATTGTGCGCGGAGACCTTCTTCCGCGGCGGGGAAACGTTTGTCTGTTCGCCCACTGTGTCATGGGGTCATTTAATTGTCTCGTTTCTTTCATGTCAAGGTCGTCATCGTTAAAGCGGTCTTGGTGCCCATCATCCGATATTCTTCATTGCTTCTTGCACTTATGGGTGACCGTAGTAAAACTGTCGTCATTGTTATTAACATCCTCACCGATGTTGCTTTCAGTAGATTTTGGGGTGCCAAGTACTACTTATGCGGTTGTCATTATGACCTGAACAGCTGCTACGAATTTGGCAACCGTTTGTAGTTCAGGTTCAGTTAAGTAAGTGGTATTGCAAACTCTGTTTTGGGTTTGTTTGCTGTAGATGAGTTGGCTTTCGGTTGAGATGCATTCTCTTCTGCATCTTCCACGCAAGATTGTCCATGGTGAGCTGTCTACAATACTTGCACGTATGGGTTTGCTCTGCATGGGTGCACAACGTAGTTTATTTAATAGCTGTTTCGTGAGTTTTGTGATTTATTGGCAAATAGGAGGGAATAGATCTTTCGACCCGCATTCCCACCACAAGAACACCGTTACCCTGCAAGAACTTTCTCCAAGTACAAGTTGAATTAGTTTTGGAATTTGCGTTTCGACTTCGCCTCATCACAATCCTTAGTTAACGGACGTAGTGTACAATACAAGTTGTTTTTGTAAACCTTTTTTTTGTAATTCCTTGGTGTATGTTTCGTTGTTCATCGAAGCAGTTGTAATTATGGAAACCACCCTAATTATCTTCTCAGAAAATAGAAATGTATGTGGTTACATGTTGGATGTTTACAAAATCAAAATGGCGGATATATGTGGGACCTTGATCGTTGCCTCGAAAAAGACTCATCCAATGCAACATCCAATTGACTATTAATTGGTAGGCTTAAAGTTTGAGTATGACGCTAAAATACCCCAAAAACATGGCATTTTTAATTATTATATCTATTTAAAAATGCAAAAAAAAACGAAAAATCGGTTTTTTGAAAGTTGCAAATGAGGTGATCCGCTTAAGGGTTCCGAAATTTTGCCGCAGCCACAAATAGCTTGCCAGACCATTAATTTCTTGCCAAATATTTCGACTTGAATGGGTTTGGATGTCTCAGATCACTGATTCAATACTTACCCTTCTCGCAATGTGTAATATTGTGGCCTCGGTAAGTATTCTTTTTGTTTCAGACTACATTTCAGCTACTTCTGCTCCTTATAGATATAGAAATAAAGATTGTCAATCTAAGTAATTCAATCATTTTTGACAGATAGTAAACAGGACGTGACGACACAGCAAAACTGTTTCCTGTCAGCCCACAATATTAATTTTTATTAATAAACTTTCTGAATTGAAATTTGTTAAAATGGTTATGTTAATTGAACTATACAAACATATGATTACGGCGTAAAAACCAACTGTCAAAATTATCTTTGAAAGGAAATTCCGGACAAACCGTTACTAGCCGAATACAGTACATAGCAGTTAACGATAAAGAAAACTTTTCTCTTTAATCTACTGCCAACATCTGTAATTTGCGAGTTACGGTTTATCCAGAATTTCCATTCAAAGTGAATAAAGACAGTTGGCTTTTAAGCCGTAATCATATGTTTGTCGAGTATTGTTTTATAACAGTTGCATTCATCCAACAAATGAAGGAATGCAGATGAAAAGGCAAAATGAAACATTTATCCCTCTATATAACAAAACAATCACAATAGAAGTAGAAGAAAAATAATATAATACTCCTGCATGCGTCCATCGGCACACCCCTGACTGCGACAACAATTCAGCTGCCATGGATCTTTGTTCGCGTAATTAAATCAGCACCACTCAATCGCCAAAACTTGCAAACAAAAGTTGGGTCCCGTTTTGTGATGTAGGTGTCGTAACGCTATTGTTCTCTTGCAATCGTACAGTTTTCTGTAATTGTTTAATTGAATAACATTCAACTTAATTCGCTTCGATTCGTTGGATTAAGTTTCGGTTCAGCGACAACATCGCAGCCGCGTTCGATGTGTTTGCTTGAACCTGTAGCTAGTAGAAGGCGCACGTCCAGCAGCGGCCAAGAAGGGAGAAGGGCGCAAGTGTGACAATGAAAAGTTTTTCTTTAATTTTCTTGTCACGCGAAAGTTCTCCGCTGCTGCTGGCGGGGAGTAGTAGAGGAAACGAGGGTACGACGTTCCTGTTAGATGTTGATGCCCAATAGAAGTGGCAACAGTGTCGCTTTAGTTTCTCCTTTGTGAGACAATAGGAGACTCGTTGGTGAGGTTTTTGTTGGTCGACCAGGTTCAATGGTTCTGCCTGATGGGGACAAGTTGGTCACGTTGTCTGTGGGTAAAGGAAAACAAACAAGACATTTCCACTAACAGCTCACCAGGAGGTGAGAAGGATGGTTTGTGTGGAGCTGAAATGACACTGCTTTGCGGGGACGAAGGTTGGTAACTTAATTAGAAACACTATGCAAGCGAGAACAAATCGATGTGAGAATTGTTTCGGGTTAAAAATATATGTGCTTCAGTTAAATCATGTAGGTTGGACCTGATCGTTGCCGTTACAGATAACTGTTTCAAAATCATATCACAACGTTGTATCTAATATTTGGCTTTTTAGGCACAAATGAGGTTAACTCATTGATATGAATACATGGTTCTCATCGTTATATGTCATATTTCAATTTCATATCACAAATTCGAATTTCTTACATTATTTCCAATAACACAATCATCTTTTCGATATGATGTGATCATCAATGAACCCCGAGTGTGAACAGCTTCAATTTAATTTTTTTTCCGATTCCCAGCATATTTTGCCGATACATGCGAGACACATAGCTTCCTCACTGTGGAACAGTTTCCCCGTGGTGAAAGTAATCAATCAAATGGAATCATATTGATTTGGGGGTGTGATGTGTTGGCGCACTTTTCACCTCGTTTCCGGGGGAGGATGTTCTATTCGCACGGTCGCGTATGCCTTCTAAAAGTGAAAGCCGGGAGAGTATGTGTCATCATGACAGCATATATCAATCGCGGTACAGGTCGCTAGACAAACGCTCGCTTGACAGCGACAAGTAGTGCCACTTTATTTGTAAAGATGGATGTTTCGTGGTTTGTTTGGTTTTTTCCGGGTGATGATGAACTTGGGACTTGGCATTGGTGTCACATGGAACATGCTTCATTAAATGTGATGGGCTGTCAGTTTGCTTTGGGGAAAATCAATTTGGTGGTGAAAAGACATTTTCTAGCCAATAAAAATCTGACAATAACTTGAGAAGTGAATGATTGTTTGGTATTTTGCGAACGGATTTTCTGGTTCACGAGAGCATACATTATTTGGAAGAATAAACAGTTTTTGACAGTTGGTGTACTAGAATATTCTAGACAAAAAAAAGTTGAAGCTGGAGCAAATATACGATATAAGGAGAAAGGAGTTCAGCATTGATGTTGGACATAAATACTACAGCCACATGGCATTCGAAAGGAAAGCATTTCATATGCATTCAAAATAACAAACTTATTTTAGTGATTTTTATGAAATTTGTCTGCCACCTGATGGTGAATACATCTATGCATCGCCAATCATACCAACCCTGTTGTGATCAGAAAAAAAATGACAGCGTTGATTTGCAACAGCCCTGGCGAAAACAATCAAGTAAAGGCTAGTTTACAGGTCGGAAAACGTTTCACGGGATTTGGGTCCCTATGTATTTTAAATGGAGCTCGGGATTTCAAATCCCGTGACGGGAAATGAGTCTACACCAAGATGACGAACTCTGGAAAGTGATTTGTATCATTTGATTTGTATCATTTGGGATCCTTCGTCACTAAATACGCACAAAACAAAACAATGAAGACAAGGCCCCTTGTTCTTTGAATTCTACGAAAATGAATAGTAGAAGTAGCGACTACACTCGGTAAGTTTCGATTCTCTTTTTATTGTAAATAAAATGAAATTTCAAGCAATGTGCATCATAAAATGCAACGTGGGGAACACGGGGAATTATCTGTCATGCTTCAGTCTTCCAATATTATCACTAGCCCGGAAATCCATGGAATCGAACAGCGACAAATATATAGTGCTAAGTTCAACATTGTTGGTATCCATATCGTTCTTAAACTCAAAAAGAAAACGAGTGTGCAAAGGAAATAAAGAAAACGCTATGTTTCGAATTTACACGCATGCTTTGTTCTATGCCGTTGTCTCATTTTCGTTTTCGCAAAATTCTGGTTGTTTGGAAAGTAGTATCGCTCTTTCTTCATTTCCTTCCTGATTTTGGTCAATGGAAATGACATTTTTTTAACCCTAGTACCAAGTACCCATAGTACATGGCATAGTACATGGCATAATGCGGTAAACTACAGTAATGCATAATGGCATAATGCGGTAAACTACAGTAACTAGACATGTAGCGCGAATGTCGGAAGAGAGACTAGTTGAGTTATGCTCAGCAGAGAATCGGGAAAAGAGTTGAAATTTCTGACTGTGTGCAATCGAGGAAAATGCGTGTGCGTGGACGTAGCAGGCGTTCAAGGACAGTGGAGAATAGCGGCCCAAAATCAAATACCCTGGAAATCTGAAATACCTTCTGTCATGCTTCGGAGCACACGTTTGTTCGGTCACGATGAAGATGTTCTTTGTTTACAAAATCCCACGTTCACAAACTAGTTATTATAGTAAAAAGAGCTACTAAACCATGATATCAATTGGAGCATTGGTTGTGGAAATGTCATGCCCATCACAAACACTTTAACTTTAAAAAACCATCTAATGCCCAAAAGTAATTCTTTTTGAAAATGGAGCTATTCGCGCACAGTTAGATGTGAGCGCAACGATCTCGAAAAAAAATCGATGGCTCACATTAAATAATCAGATTCCTAAATTGAAGCTGATAAACATCAATTCGCTAAAATCACATCTTTGCTATCCGTTCTATGACGTCATGCACTCGTTGAACCGTAAAATGGCTACGTACGTTTCACGCTTATGATGAGCGTGATGATTTTATTTGCCTCTCCGCCGCCGGCCTTTCTTCATCGTCATTGACGCATTTTGTTTTGTGTCATTTTTCCACTGTTATTAATATCCCGTTTGTATGTCTGTGTTGGTAACTAAGCCTTACTAGACAAAAAATATTAATGGGTGACTTCAGAACGAGAACCGACAAAATATCTACTCGTTGCAAACGCCTCTTTAAACCCTAGGACAAAATGAAACATGATTACTAGCTCGAATGAGCTATATAAACTTCCCATCATTACAGCGATCACAAGTGGAACAGCATGGATACAGCATTGGGGTCCGATATTGAATAGTACAACAATGAGATTGATTGAACACTAACGAATCATTTGGGAGCTTTTCGCTCACAGTTCGAGAGCGAAAAAACTGATGCATTTACGCTCCCGATGATTCATTTTTGGTGTAAAAAAGACGTTTCGGTACGCCAACTTTATCTGTTTTTGCTATCTTCAAATATTTTTTTGACGTAGGACTACGTCTTTGTTTTCGATATAGGGGTGCACGTTGCAAATTCTACAAAAATGGTATGTAACGAAAAGTGGTCCAATTTTAAACGCATATAATTCAGCCATCTCACGATAAATATTCAAATTTTTTCCGCATATCGCCCCGAAATACTTCTAAGAATGGATTCCAATTGATAAACCCAAAGATTTTTGATATCATGGCATTAAAAATTTAAATAATGAACAACCTAGTCAAAATATCGCGCATTTACACACAGAAGATAGCGCTTCCCTAGTCCAGCACGACAGATTTGTGTACCTAGTGCGCTACCGATTTCTCCAGACCAGCTCAGTTACCTGTTGAACAGCAGGAAGCAGATCACTGCGCTGTTTGTTTTCACAGCCAGTGTAGCTGAGTTAGAAGTCCGTTACACTGCCTGTGGTGGTACGCTTTGCTATCTTTTGTGTTGTGTTCGTGTCCAGCACACTTTAATGTATAATTTATTCGTACACAAAATAGTTTGTACATGCGAGATCCATTTGCAAACACGGTGTCGTGGTATTAGTTGTCTCTTTCGCTCTACCCATCATCATCAGCGTTCATTCATTTTGCTTTGCGCTCGGGTTTAATGTTTGAGGCGAATGTGTAGGTAGGTAGATCTAATTTGTTACTAAATTGCACAACGAAAGTTTATTATTTACGTTCGATCAATTCATTGATTCATTTCCCCATCACGTCATTCATTCCCACTCAGCCTATAGTATTTTGATTCTACTGATAGGTACATACTACAAAGTCTATTTATGAATGAATACACTGCCACTTGAAAAACCATTGCAAAAACGCATCTTGTCCATATATACAATTGTTTTCGATTCTTGTATATTTATAATTTCGGTAATGCATTCGCTATATTTGTATGCGTACTTTAGGAAAGTTACAATAATAGCAAAATATAACTAGAATGGTAGGTGAAATGTGATTATATTGCCTAAAATTTGATTTTTCTTCACTGGTCCTGGTTTTTTACCACACACAATCGAAAAGTTTTTACAAGCTAATCTTATGCTATAAAGATTTAGTTCCAGATATTAGTTCGGTCACAGTTTTCTGTCTTCTTTCTTCAGATCTTCTTATATAAGTTTAATCGGATTCGATCACCTACTACAAATGAAATGACCTAATAACCAAGAAGGATTGGTTCAATATGTAATATTCGATGTTGATTGGTTGTGATTAAACCATACGTAAGAAATATATTTGATTTATTATTACTATAAATGTTTTAAGAAAATAACTATTTTACATAGTAGTATAGTCCTACGTCTACAGCTCGTGCAACCCCATAGGGCTGCCCCTTGTAGTTTTTTTAAATACAACTTGTTTTCATTTTTTGGCTACTCCTAGTTTGTGTAAAAATTTAAATACATTCATTTAAAAACACACATAACACTGCATTTTATAGAGGTCATGTATTCATTAAGATGACACTACCTATCGGCGGGCGCTAATTGAGCGTTACCAACGTGAACATGTAAAATAATACCCGTACGTCTGCCTCAACAAAAAAAAACCTATACGACTACCAGGCCCGAGTCATATATCGGTGATATCAAATCCCGAAATGACAAGTAAGATTCGCCCGCTCTGGACGCTTACGATTGTTACTTTTTTCTTCGCCCTTCAATAAGCCGATTGGAAGATTTTCACGTTGTGTGGAAAACTGTTTGTGTGGACATTCGGGAGGCAAATTTCCAGTCGGCATTGCAGTTCATTTATCTGTGCATTTTGTTTTCTCTAGAAAATCACAGAACACAAAAAATGCATTCGGAGTGTCTCTTCAAGTAAATCTGTTTCGTTCTTTCTACGAAAAGCTCTCATTCCGGTTCGGATCTGAGCAATATTTCCAAAGGCACCAAAGGAACTGCATCGGTTGCATCCGAGAGACCACCCCCTCAATGACATTCCCTTGAATACGATGTGAATAGTGCAACCAAGGGAACACCATCCAACAAGTACTTCGTTACCAACATTAGCTGGTCTGATCCTGATTATTACGGGAAAAACGCCAACACACAATACTTTTGCAAATATTGCGAATGATTAGGATATTAGACACACCGGAATCGCCTACCCTATATTTTACCTTTTGGCAAAAACTAGGCTAATATTTGTCAAATCATGCACTATACAGTGGTTCTTGTGAAAATTTTCGGTTTCCAAAAAAGGACATATATGCGAACAGGTATGAACTCCGTTTTTCTCAATAAATATTAGTCCCGTGACATTGTAAACTCATGTTAGCCCCGTGACATTATTACAGCTTTGGAGTCACTTTTTATGGGATAAATATCCGACTCCTAGCCAATCGAAAGTACGCGAAGCGGTAAGTATTCTGTACAATGGACTACTTCAATATGGATGACGTATTTTAGAGTCAGTTCCGGTTTAGTTTCATATAAATATACAATATACTAATTAGAATCGGTTGTGGATTGGAGCCGGAATTTTTGTTGAGGCGAGCTAGAACTTCGGCTAAACTTACTGAGGAAGCAGTTTATCTGTTTGAACCATATATCCGCCATTTTGTGTCATTTTTGAACGAAAAACATTGCTTGAGCTTTTGTAATAGGTTCAAAATTGTAAGAAGTATGATTGTTGACTTTCTCCAGAAAAATATTAATTGTTTAACTTAAAAAATATTGCCCAATAAGATAATCCAATGAACATCATAAAATAGCACGAACGTTAACAGCAAATTATTCGGAGCAAAATTTTACGAATTCAAGTTAAAAGTAGTAAATGTTCAGCTCTAGTTACAGATTCAAATAACCTATAACGACATTATCCACATTCCGATCCCACACAGCAAGCTGCATCCGTAACAAATTGACACTTCACTTAAGTATAGCTCTATAATGCCTTCCCAGCGTGCACATTCTGGCTTGTTCACAACTTCCCATAGCCACCGTCAGTAGTTCGGCTGAAGTTCCTTCCGTGCAGGGCTTAGCTCGCTAAGAGGATTACATCCGGCAAACGAGAGTCGTTATTATACCCGACGTAATACTCATTGAAATCGAGTGCCACTTGGATGATTCATTTCTAATCTTCGCCTGGTTGGCTATATTAGCTGCCGTACATAGTGAACATTGCGCTGTTCGCTTTTAAACTGTATAAATATTCTAAGCGTTCACTTTATATTATTAACATGTGCTAGTATTGATGGTTATTATTGGTCATTATTTTGCAAACATTGCAATTTTTAAAAACTATCATATATTTACATACAAGTTCGCAGTGCACACCATTCCCACCAGACAAGCCGTTTTCGTGACAACTGTGCAAAGATGTAGTCAAATTAGAAATGATCAACCTCAACCTGTACTGATTTGCGTATCGCCGTGAAATGGCTCGAATGTGTAAGCGCATAATCGGCGATAATGAGTGCACAAAATAGCGTATTATACGTACAACTCCACATAGATTCAATAAAATATACAAACCATTCAAACAACAATGGGACCCCACGATAAATTAGGCCTCCGAGAGTCAGTAGTACCACTACTAGCAAGTTATTTATCGCTTCGAATGGGAAGCTCTCGATTTCAATGGCGTCCAATTTAGAGAGTCACCTACTAGTACACATGCTGCAACCGCAATTTGCGTACCCTCCCTCTGCGCTGTTGGGCCATGACCCATTAATTAGCGATCATCATTTAGGTTAATTGTATGTTAAACTGCCGACGAAGAAGTGGTAATTATGAATGTGATTCGAGCAGATGTGAATCCAATCGAATGCCACTCCAGAATCATCGGTGACTAATTTAGATAGGAATAGTGACGGACACACCAGCTTTAAAATAAGTAGTATATATAAATAAATTATAAATAAAACATGTTTCCAGAAACGATGATGTTTTTTAAACTCGTGTATTTTTATAACAAAAAAATGTTTCTGTGAATAAATTAAAAAATAAAAACTTTATTTTATCCATCTAAAACGTCATCTTTTTGCATTTAAGTAACCACAGTAATCCATACAATATGGAGATAGCAGACAGACTAACAGAAGTAACACTCGGCCACAATTCTTCGACCGCTGCAACGATCATTTTAAACATATATCTGGTTGCGACAGTCGTCGCATATGCGATGATGGCGCCACTGGCATAAACGCAAGTATACGGAGGATAGACCACTAGTAAAAAGTTGTTTTCAACCATGACGGATACCCTCATACAAATAAGTATTTGAAACTGTGTATAAAAGGTGGATCTAGTGTTCTGACAAAATGAGCTGGATGATGATGTTTGCAGGAATTGCCTCATAGTATTAGGCCTGTTTGTCTGTGATAGAAGTACGCAGCAGCATGCTGTTCCCTTCTAAAGAAGGAGTACATTCATTTCGAATTGATATTATACAATTAAACCATTTCCCGTACCAATTGCATCAATTTACTAGTTTTAATTACTTCCTACGCTACTCGGTCGCAGTGTCAGTATCTCGACGGATCTGATCCGTCTGTTCTGTTCCGCAAAGGCAACATATATTGCACACGTTCCTATCGAGTTGTTATGTATCCTGAGATGGAACTGATCTGCTAATTTAGTCTCGTTTCCACACTATCTATCCATTGCTTTCTCTGCACATTCAACGTTCTGCAACAGTTCCACGTGATCCTAACACGTTGTTATTTATTGCTAGCCAATGTTTGCATTGATTACATTCTCCTTCAACTATTTCCACTGATTGCTGTTATTATTTTTAACTATAAAAGAAACTTGATGAAACTTATGAATTCTAACGAGTCTCCACAACAACATCAACAATCATCACCCAAACCGAAAAACCTCCCTCCATCCATTGAACGTATAATTTTCGCAATTCACGTTCAAACGGAGAACTTCTGTCGCGGAAAATCCTCTCGAAAAACTCATAACTGATACAGTCAAGAATCGGGCAGCAATTAATAATCTCCTTGCGTCCGGTTCACTGCTCGCCAGAATCGTACCACGGCCATAGGACTCCGCTCGCTGCATGAAGGATAATTCCGGCCACTAAATGACGGATGCGCTTAGCAAAGTTGGTCTGGACTTCTTCTGCCTTTTGCTCGAAATATATATTCAGTGCCGGATAGTATTTGAATTTAAACGAGTTTATTAATTACCATCGTTGCTGCCGGCTAGCAGTAACTTGGAAGAAGCAACTATTTATCTGTGGATCTGAAAAAGATGGGATAAGTGGAAAGTTTTGCTCCCAGCAAGGATGTTGCAAAATGCATGATTTCCGTGGAAGAAAGCTGGGAACGATTCCAGGGAGATAGGAAGAGATTAATGATTCGGTCTTCGATGTGGATAGTCATACTGACGAACCAGTAACAACAACGGTTTGAAGCTAATAAAAGGGTTCTAGGGATCAATTGTGGAATAGTTCTGCGATTGTCGTAATCGTTAAAAAGCGTGATTGAGTTCCTTAACAACGCGGAACAATCCGTTCACAAAATCACGATATCTTTCATAAAATAAAATAAAATTAATTTCAACGCTATACTCAGCCTGTATACAATTTTGCATAACACAGGGCTGATTTTTCGCAAAACATGCATTCACAATCATCCCTTCGTTATGCAAATGTCCATGTCCTCATCTGTACTACTTTCATGCAGTTAACGGTCAGATGTTCAAATTGTTTTTCGTATTCTTATGTGTCACATTTGTAAACCCGTTTTCTTCAGCATAAACTTCATTGTTGTAGCTGGTTCGTCTCTAACAATCGTTGTTGAGGTTATTGAGACGATATTTGTTACCGCCTGATCTGCAGATGTTGGTTTCGCAGCTGTTTGTGGTTTAGTGTAAAATTACTGTGTGCTGGTTTTTGATGGATTTATTGGATTTTCTTTAACAATTGCTCCCTAAGATTTTCCCAGATGTAGCCTCTTCGTGTCGAACTGGCACATAGGAATTACCCTTGGGTGCGTGCCCAGTGTTGACTGATCATATTGGACATCTTCTTTTGATTTCAATGAAATAGTTATGTATGGCGGAATCGGCTTGCTCGGGCGTATTCTCGCCACACGAACACCGTTAGAAACACCGCGGTGCACCGGGGAAACAATATAATTTGTATGGAGTCTACTTCTCCGAATCATTGCATGCATCTTATAATCACACCGCCAGGAATACGGGGAGCCAAGTCATGTAAGCAAACTTCTATAGTATCGTTTTCTATGTATACGGGTTAGATATGTGCGCCGATGTATTTTCGATCGGCGGCGAAGTGAGCGAAATTTTTGACCGACGGCGGCATTGACGTTGTTACCAGAGCTCAAAAAAATTGACATCGCTGCATGAACTTGAAAGAAAACGAAATTCAATTCCTGCCCGCTGCGATGAATGAAATTTTTTATTCGTTTCCATCGTCATTCGTTCTTCCGACGCAGCGCTTTCAGGTACGGACATGTTCGATTTCAGAAGCAAAGTGAATTTTATTTCTACACTCAAAAAATAAATCACTTTGAATTTACATGAATTGTCACGTGAATAAATATTTTCCATTTTTAACATACATTACGTGATTCATATGAACGATATTTGATAATCCTGTAAAATTTATTTGATTCACCCGTAACCGTTAAGTGATGCAACGTTGAGCGTCGTAACGTAGTTCACGTGAATTTCCTGTGTGAAAAAAATGGCTGAAACATCAGCCATTGTTTAAATTATTCCGAAATAATACTGACTAAATTATAGATAGAGACGAATTAAACTTTTTATCCGGGAAATACGCGGTGACTACTGCCATCTCTGATGGATGATGGCGACCCACGGCTGTCAAACATGTCGTCAGGAGTTCCCAATAGTTATTTTGTTGCATGAACGTTTGTCAACTATAGGCACCGCTAAAAATATCTTCTGGCTATTCGAGTCCGTCATACATGGTAAGTTATTTCCATTATTACAGCTACTGAATCTGATTACTAACGTGTTTATATATTTGCATTTCATATAGTGACACAAGGCGAATTGGAAATCGATCTGCACAACCTTGTATCTCGGGGTGGAGAAATAGCTCCAGTATTGTACGGCCCAAGACGTCATCAACAGTAAATTAATTCTTGCTCTTCAAAAACAGGATTTGTTACACAAATCTGCTTTATTCTCGAGAGTGTTTTAACACAATTCTGAGTTTTAGTTATCGCAATTAAGGATTCAAATAAATTGACAGAAATTGACATTAAAAGATTTTTCTTTTTTAGAATGCAAATTTATTGAAAATGCAATCTATGAACGGCTTCAAGTAATTTTCACGTTTGGTTTCATATATTTGTTACGTTCGGTTGCACATAATTACTGCGTTTGGCTTCATGTTGTTGTTATGTCAGGCTTCATGTAATATTTACGTGAATTTCTGTTGCTAATTATCCTTAAAACACGTAACTTTTACCTGATGAATCAGATATTGAAAATGATTTTAATTTACCGGAGCATCCGATAGAACTTACGTGAAAAGTGCGGTGGATGAGATTTACATATGTTTTCACGTAGAAGAAACGTGATTTATTTTTTGACTGTATGCTAGCTCTGAGAGGGATTATTGAGCAAAAGTGCACCAGATATAGATTACGCAGTTCACTTATGCTCGAAAATGTAGAAGATGGTAACTTCTGCCTTCAAACTGTCGACATAATAACAAATTAATGCTTTGGTTGGTGAATGAATTTATATTTCCTCTGCACTCAAGCGTTCGATTCTGCATGAAATTTCAGTCAGTTGGAAAGTGAATGAATGAGGGAGGCGTTGAATCTGAATGTCGGTTTCAGTAAATGCAAGCAGAAATAGGTAGCTGATTTTGAATTTTCGTAGCACTGGTTGTTACACACTGATCGATGCATATTGGCTCTCAAACATGAAACTTATCTGCAGGACGCGTCAACTAGATTTCTTGAGCGTTTTTTCAAAAAGACATATCTGCAATGAGTGACTCTCTTTGTTTACTTTCTCTTTCGATTTGTACGGCGTCACTATGGCACTTTTCACTTATTTTACAGTACAGATCGAAAGACGGTGATTTTGACTAGCATTTTATGCAAAGAGTTGAGGGATAAATGTTAAAGCGACCGAATTATTAACAGAAGAGAAGGTAAAGGTCATTGTAGATATGAAGACTTTTTTTTCATTAGGTCCAATCTGCAAATGAGAGCCCTCTTTTTTCGGTTTCTCTTTCGTTTATTACTGCGAAACCATACAACTTTTTGAACATTTATCAGTATGTTTCGAAAGACCAAGGTTTTACTAGCTTATTATGCATAGAGTTGAACGAAAATCAGAAAGCTGACCGAGTAATTCGCGGAAGAGAAAGTAAACAAAGAGAGGCACTCTGTTGCAGATTGGACCTATTGAAAAAAAGTCTTCATATGTCGTTTTGAATAAAAGGTCTAGAGTTCATTATTGATACCAGCCAAATGATGACAAATCTTGAGCGTTTTTTCTAAAAGACATATCTACAATGAGTGACTCTCATTGTTTACTTTCTCTTCTGTTAATAATTCGGTCGCTTTAACATTTATCTCTCAACTCTTTGCATCGCCGCCTTTCGAGCTGTACTATAAAATAAGTGAAAAGTGTTATAGTGACGCCGTAAAATCGAAAGAGAAAGTAAACAAAGAGTTACTCATTGTAGATATGTCGTTTTGTATAAAAGCTCTAGAAATGTATTTTCTTGCAAGAATGGTTGTTCTAAAACACTCGATCTTTCGTTTGACAACCAGCCTATCTTGATCGAAACATATTTGCAGTGTTTCTTGACTCCAACAGTCAAATAAATTTGGAACACTATAAGCGCTAGAAAAAATTGGGTATGCTTAATCAATACGCAAACGACTCAAACTGTTCAAAATTGTTGTAATACTCCACAATTCATGCCATTTCCTTTGATGATTTTTTATAACGATTTACCAAGCCTCGTGCAAGAGCCGATTGCCACCAACCTTATATATTTCAAATTATTTTAATCAACAGTGAAAATTTGTGGAAAGTTTTTATAGCGACGCCGACATGATGTGTGTGCTCGTCTTCCAAATCCCACTGGCCGGCAGCGGTATCATGAAAAATTATCTGCATCTAATCACCCCATGCAAACAACTTAATATAGGGATGTAGTAGGTGTTAGCTCTACCGTACATTCCGAGGCCATTTTCCCGTCGGCAAGCCCCGCTCAGTTAAAATACGTGTACCATTATTATACCAGTATTATAATCAAACTTTCAATTCCTTGCTAATTCATGCGGCTGGCACGGCCTTTTTTCAGTAAAACATAATTTTGACTTGCACCGAAAAATCCACTCAACCGGTCGTAAAAAATGTTCGCGGCCTACTTTCTTCTTTATAGCGACGCCGATATGATCGCCGTTAAATGCGGTTACAACAGTTAAAAATTTACTCAAGTAGGTAATCGTTAATAAAAAAAAGGGAAAAAAGAATGTACTGTGATGGGGATCCATCGTCGCAGCTTTGGGTGAAGCCTGTCGACACCGTGTGAATCAGCAACACATGTGACCATACGACACAACTGCTGAGGCAATCACAATAGTCGTTCAAATAAAACACTCTGGCAGGCAATTGGTGAGGGACAAAAAACTACACACTTAGAAAAAACACACTACAAAAAATTAGCAAAAGTAAGTTTTCGTTATTATTTTCAAATTGGTCTAAAGAGTATATTAAGTGATGTTCGATCATGAAACTATCACTATTATGTAGTCTAAGAGTTAACATTTATGAATTGTATGCATTTATTTCTATCTTTGCGATGTATAAATTGTAAATTGTGGATCAAACCTTACTTCTCGACCTAGGAGAGTTGAAACACCTTGTATCAACTCTCCTCGATGATGAACTTCTAGTCTTATGGTAAAGTTATAATCCTGAACAAATAATAATAATAATCAAGATTCTTCTTTCCTGAATTGACAACAGTGATACACGTTCTCAATTTATTCGATCTAGGTCATTTACAACCACGGAATATGCATTTATTCTAATTGTTTACTCCTATCAGCTTTTGAAGCTTGGAGCGAAGTGACCATAATTCAAAATGAACCAAATACTACCGAAATAGATACCAAATTACCTGTTTTCATAAATCCGTATCACTTTAAATCGTATATAGTATCACTGGTCATACCAACCATTTTAATCAATGCAGATGTTCTAGGGGTAGTGGTTGGAAAAATGGGTATTAAATTTCTTGATTTTGCAGTTATAGTCAATTAATGGTTCGGAAAAAGTATCTTACTGCTTATTACTGTTGGGATCAGTGCAGAAAACATTTGTAACCAAAATCTAACATTAATTTTCAAACCAAGTGTCAGTTTACACGTAGATGTACACTGTGAAAAATAATGATAAGAATGAACGTCATTTTAAGGAATTATTTTAGCGTGAGCGAATAAAAATGACACAATTGTAACATTTGGTGCTTTAGAAAACGTTTAGTAAATATTTAAAATAATTGGTTACTTATTTCAACACACATTCATTGCTGTTTCAACTTACCTCGGTATGAGGAGAGTTGAAACAAAGAGAAAACTGTTACAAAAATCAATATATTGATGCTTTGTTATTGATCTGTACCAGTTATTCTGATGTAATTTGATAAAGCATAAACAGAAGTAAGAAATTTGAAAATAAGCAATCATCGAATGAAAGTTTTTGTCGATTTATCTAACAAAAACAAAAAAAAATGTTTCAACCCTCCTCGGTCTCCCCTACTATGGCTCTTAATATTGAAAAATATACTTCACACCATCCAGGCCCTTGCCAATCAAATACCCTTACAACCGATAAGAAGCAGAAACAGAGAGAAGTTCTCAATGTTGCTTAGGTCCTTTTGAAAAAAAATCCCAGAAATGTTGAATAAGGAAAAACAGTCGATGATGTTATCGTTCCGTAAATATTTCTAGATTATCGAAGTAATCGAAACAGAACAACCTAAGCAGTATCAAAACTGTACCAGTATCTGGTGTATAAAGTAATCTGTGTAATCTGATAGTTGGTCTTTACACCTATGTGCTCCGCGAACAGTTGCCGCGCGTTGACATTAATGCGACATGGGCTACAACATTTATAATCAGTTCAGGCTGAACCAGAGCCGATAGCGAAAGTGGCTGTATAGTTTAGCAATCGCTCAATGTTTGAAACGGTAATCAATTTTGCGAAGTATGTAAGTAAAATAGCTAAAAATACTAACTCACACACTTTCTGTAACTAATAGTAAATAATGAAAACAACTCATCTTCCGATGTCCAGTTTACACAAATCAAAAACCGGCTTGTGACAGCGAACACCACCACCAGGTATAAGCCGATCAATTCATTTTCATCAGTCACCAATTCACGCAACACAACCACGTGCATAGACCTTACCTGTATCGATGTAGCATAGCTATAAATCGCGATCGCGATCAGTCCACATGTCCATCCACCCTTTCAGCGTATTGCGAACACACACTCGCGCTTTTACCTTCGACCAGTGAACAACGCACGAACGCACAAGGAACGATAATTAGCATTTACATTTGGATTGCTCTTTGAAGCCAATTTATTCCGCTATTATAATAGGAAGAACTCGGTCAACCGGAAATGTCGCTGATCGAGAGTGAAAAGTTCATCGTCTACGGTGGACCAGATCCGGTAGAGCTGCTTCAAGGTGCATCTCTCGGAGAAATGATGATCAAAGATTTGAAGCTTAGACCGGCAAATATTGGGCTGGTAAGTGACAACGATATGTCTAAGTACGATTTAAGTTTCTACCAGTTTCATAGATCGATCCCGTTTCGGAAACCGCGCTCAGTTATCAGCAAATTTTGGACCAGTCGGTGAAGGTGGCTGTAGGGCTGCTGGAACTCGGGGTGAAAAAACATGACACCGTCGCTATTGTCAGTCAGAACTGTTTGGAATATTGTTTCGCGATGTTCGGGACGATATTCACTGGAGCTACCCTGGCACAGTTCAATCCTGCCTACTTAGAAGGTAACAGTTTAAAAGACAATGTGCTACTACTCGCTGACCTCTATTATAATTTTCAGGCGAACTTGAACATGCTATAGCTATGACCAAACCAAAAATTATTTTCGTTAGCAATGGCGTCGCAAACAAAGTTTCCGCTGTCAGTGGAAAGTTGAAATGCGCAGAAAAAATTTTCGTGTTTGATACATATGTGGAATCATCTCAGAATTCATTAGGCACTCCATTCAGTAATCTGTTGAATCGACATGTTTCAGCGGACGATTTCCACCCGGAACCCGTAGACAAACAGAACCACGTAGCACTAGTTCTGCTATCCTCCGGAACAACTGGTCTCCCAAAAGGGGTGCAGCTGACGCATGCCAACATCATGACCACGATCGCCCATTCCAAAGAAGCAGCCAAGTTGCTGGATCTACCGGATCAGTTGGTAGCACTGGCTGTGACTCCACTCTTTCATGTACTGGCCAGCGTTGGTCTAATTAACATGGTCACCAACAATTGCCGTTGCGTATTACTGCCCAAGTTCGATGCCGTTCTTTTCCTGCAGAGCATTCAGAAGTATAGGGTCAACCTAATGTCGGTAGTACCGCCGTTAATGGTTTTTCTGGCGAAGCATCCCATGGTTGACAATTATGATTTGTCCTCGCTGATGACGCTTTTCTGTGGTGCCGCACCACTGAGTAAAGAAATTGAAGATCAAGTCCGGAAAAGGCTAGGAATCGCTTTCGTTCGGCAGGGATATGGAATGACCGAAACCACGTATGTCATGTTAATGCAAACCGGGTTCGAGAATAAGGCCGGTTGCGTAGGGCGAGTTCGGATGGGGCAGTGGGTTAAGGTAATTGATCCTGACAGTGGAAAAGTTCTGGGACCGAATCAACGTGGGGAACTGTGCTTTAAGGGATCACTGATCATGAAAGGTTATGTGGGAAAGGAGTCCGCAATCGATGACGATGGTTGGCTGCATACCGGTGACATTGGGTATTACGACGAGGATGAAGACTTTTTCATAGTGGATAGAATCAAGGAATTGATTAAGTACAAAGGCTTTCAAGTTGCTCCTGCCGAATTGGAAGCTATTTTACTGCGACACCCGAAGGTGAAAGATGCTGCAGTAATTGGATTACCGGATGAAAGAGTTGGAGAGCTAGCGACGGCTTTCGTTGTTAAAGAACCAGGAGTGGATGTAAGCGAAGATGAAATCGTACAGTTCGTCGCGAAACATGTTTCGCTGCAAAAACAACTGCACGGTGGTGTACGATTTATTTCGGAAATACCAAAAACTGCGACTGGGAAAATACTACGCAGAATACTTAAGGACACAGATAAATCAATACTGTCAAAGCTCTGAAGACTGACTAGACATTATTTTCCAAGTCTTGTTCATCATGTTACGGATTTTTAATTGGCTATTTCCTGCGTATTGTAAATTATTTCGTACTCTTTCGCTTTATGATCCGTTTATAGTTGGCGACTGTCGAACAGACAGATCTGCCGGCATATGCATAGATACAATACAATGCCCTCTCAGGAATAGGATAAAATATTATTGATTAGTCTGTATTTTGCTAGGGAGCAAATAAATGTGTGAGAATCTCCAAATTGAACAGCTTTGTTTCTAATGAATGCCATAAAATAATAAAAATAGCCTACTTGTTGGCGCTTTCGAAATGAAGCCCTTTCGTCATAACTGGGAGCAAAGCCGGTTCCAACGAGAGAGTCAATCATGGCTTAAAACTCTCGAGAGTTGAACGTTGAACTGTTATGTAGTTGCAAATCAAAACATAGAGAAGCGATCTGCTTACGAACGTGAGTACACACTTTTTGACTGATATCATGTAAGGTACCTAGTACTAGTACGTCTCTTTAAGATTATATTGTTTATGGGTGATATTTAGCAGCGGTGTGAGCAGATAATTCGCCACAGTATCATTTCAGCAGTAGCTCGAACGGCACGATATGGCAGAAAATGACGAAAAGTATGTGTTCTACGGTGGTCCTACGGATGAAAGTGTTGAATCTGGCTGCCGTTCGCTAGGAGCACTGATCATCAAACGATTACGCGAAAATGGCGACGATGTTGCATTTGTAAGTACACTACGCAGTTACCAGGGACAATAAATTTCAAGACCATTCGTTTGCAGACCGATGGCGTAACGGGACAATCAATCACCTATAGTGACATGTTGGAACAGTCGGTGCGGTTAGCGAACCGTTTCCATCGGATCGGTATAAAGAAAAATAACGTCGTAGCGATCATGAGTGAGAACAGAATCGAGCTTGCTCTAGTATCATTCGCCGCAACCTACATGAGCGCCATTCCGATTTTGCTGAATCCTGCATACACTCCAACAGAGCTAGAACATGTGCTCAAATTGTCTAATCCCAAGGCTGTCTTTGTATGCCCATCCGCCATAAAAATATTGCAATCAGTTTCCAAAAATGTTCCATCCATCAAAATGATCGTATTGTTTGAATCGAAGGAAAAACCGAACAATCGTATCACTCTATTCAAGGAACTTTTCGATCGGAATAAGTTGAAAAATGCAAAGTTTTTCACTCCCCAGCCAGCAAATTTAAAAGATCAGGTTGCGCTTATGGTTCTTTCTTCTGGGACTACCGGGCTACCCAAAGCCGTCCAGTTGACGCATTATAATCTAATGGCGGTGCTAGCATACATTCGACAGGATTTGAAAAACAGTCAACTGCCACCAACAGCTCGAGGACTTGCTATTTTGCCATTTTTCCACATCTACGGATACATGATGCTACTCAGTGCATTTTGCAATAAACGGGAAATAGTAAGTCTACCAAGATTCGAGCCAAGATTATTCCTATCCACCATCCAGAATTATAAAATTTTTGGCGCTGCATTGGTTCCCCCGTTGATGGTATTCCTTGCCAAACATCCCTTAGTAGATGAATATGACCTTAGTTCACTCGTTATGGTGGGTTGTGGTGCTGCTCCTCTCAGCAAAGAAATCGAAGAAATGGTCCAGCAAAGGCTACCAAATTTGCTCATAATCCGCACTGGTTACGGAATGAGTGAAAGCTCGCTCGGAGTCTTAACGAGAATGTCCGGCAAAAGTGGTAGCGTTGGCCAAGTTAATCGTATGTGTTGGGTAAAGGTAGTCGATGTTGATACAGGAAAAACGCTAGGACCGCACCAGGTCGGAGAAATCTGTGTCAAGGGACCAATGGTTATGAAGGGATATTTGAACAATGAGAAAGAAACAAGATCGGTCATCGATGCCGATGGGTGGCTACACACCGGAGATACTGGATATTTCGATGAGGACGAAGATTTTTATATTGTCGATCGTATCAAGGATTTAATCAAGTACAAAGGTTTCCAGGTTGCTCCGGCTGAGGTAGAAGCAGTTCTGCTTATGCACGAAAACATCAAGGATGCAGCAGTTATAGGGATACCGGATGAGACCAGCGGAGAGCTTCCGACAGCATTTGTTGTTCTTCAAACAGGAGTTAGCCTAAGTGAAGCGGAAGTAAAAGCATGGGTAGCAGAACGTTTATCCAAGCAGAAGAATTTGCACGGAGGGGTACGATTTGTCGCAGAGATTCCGAAAACCGCGAGTGGCAAAATCTTACGCCGAGAACTGCGAGCAATGGCGATAAAGTCAAAGCTGTGAAAAAGAGATTACCGCGAGGTGCAATAAATTGCGCTAATGAGCTAGCGTATTTTGTTTGCGCTGTGCTTGTTATCGTTCAAATCATGCTATGAAATTCGATTGGGCGTTAGTTTAATACTGAAAACACCAAGAAAATCGCATCTGCTTCTTTTTACATATATAAGAAAAATGTTAACAAAATTATTACCGTTTTCCTATCGTAGCATGGCTCAGTTATCATATCAAATAAATCATTTTAATATGATTGTCATCACAGAAATTCTATTTTGAAAGAAATGATTAAAAGTGAGATGGTCACACCGGCAGAAAATGCGATAACATGAACAAATAAAAGACCTAGCAAAAACAAGACATAACTCAGCTGACATTAGTCTATTCTGGTGACCGATAACGACTGTCTATTGTAAGCTTCATTTACAACTATCCTCAGTTATAGCTGATCTGCCTTCGATTAAAGATGCACGAGCACGGAGAATACATATTCTATGGAGGTGCACTAATCGGTAGTATTGATTGCGGTTGTTCCTCTCTCGGATCCCTTATACTGAAACGTTTGGAGCACAATGGAAACGATATAGCGTTTGTATGTGCCTAGTGTACGGAATCCAACACGTAATCTGTTCTCTGATTACCCGTTTTCACAGATAGATGCAATATCGGGAAAATCAATAAGGTACGATCAACTGTTACACCAAGTACGGATACTCTCTCAACGACTGAGGAGTTATGGTATTGGAAAAGGTTCCATAGTGGCTATCATGAGTGAAAATCGTACTGAATTTCCAGTCACTGCTCTCGGAATTATCTGCGCTGACGCTATCGTTATGCCACTCAATCCCAATTACACAGCAACAGAACTGCATCATGTTCTAAATCTCACGAATCCTCAGATAATATTCGCCTCAATGAAAGCCATGAATACATTACGAACTCTTACTTCACAGCATCCCTGTATACAGCTATACGTCTCCTTCGACAACTATGAAGCCAATTCCCAAATTATGCTTTTCAAAGAGTTACTCAACCACACAGGAAGTTACATAGCAAACTTACCCGAGCCAGCTGTTCTTAAGAACGATGTTGTTCTGATGGTGCTTTCCTCCGGTACGACCGGTCTTCCGAAGGCCGTCCAACTGACACACTACAACGTGATGACGGTGATCGCCTACATGCGGGAAGATCCACGCTACACCCAACTATCCGTACCGATTCGCTTGCTCGGACTACTTCCTTTCTACCATGTGTATGGTTTCATGCTAACGCTAAATGTTTCTTGCAATCGCTACCCCATGGTGGTATTGTCCCGCTTTGAACCAGATCTGTTTCTACGTAGTATTCAAGACTACCGAATTACAATGGCTAACTTGGTACCGCCACTGGTAGTATTCCTCGCCAAATATCCTGCTATCGAACGTTATGATCTAAGTTCTCTTCGTGCAATTCTTTGCGGTGCAGCACCTCTCAGCAAAGATATTGAGGATCAAGTGTTAAAACGACTGCCGCACGTTCAATCCATCCGAACCGCGTACGGAATGAGTGAAGCATCGTTGGGGGTGATCTCAAAAGTTAACGACAAACCTGGTAGCGTAGGTCGTGTTCACAAGACGAGCTGGGTTAAAATCATTGATCTTGATAGCGGAAAGATATTGGCACCGTACGAAGTAGGTGAAATATGCATTAAAGGACCGCTGGTAATGAAAGGTTACTACAGAAACGAAGAAGCTACCAAAGCGACGATAGATGAGCAAGGTTGGCTCCACAGCGGTGACACAGGCTATTTCGACGACGAAGGTGATTTCTTTATCGTGGATAGAATCAAGGATCTGATTAAGTACAATGGTTTTCAAGTGGCTCCGGCAGAGCTGGAAAATGTACTGCTAAGCCACCCCGCGATCAAAGATGCGGCCGTTGTGGGATTGCCTGATGATGTTTGTGGTGAACTTCCGACAGCATTCGTCGTTCAACAGGAAGATAAGTCGCTGTCCGAGGAATGTATCAAACGATTTGTAGCATCCAAGTTATCTCCCCAGAAACATCTTCGCGGGGGTGTACATTTCGTTGAGGAAATACCGAAAACTGGGAGCGGAAAGATACTGCGCCGCGAGCTTCGCAACATCTTATCTCAGAAAGCAAAGGCAAAGTTGTAGATAAGATGAATGAGGTTTTCGTTGAAATCAGAACGGTGTAGAGATAGTAAATAACAAACAACATCCTTTGCCTAATTTTGTGCGGAAATTTAAATATTTAATCTAGTGAGTTAAAGTTTAAAACAATAAATAATATACAATATCATTTAATTTCTGTGTAACGCGCGTAAGTATTAGGATTAACTTGTTCAATTTAACGGTTTTTTAACAACGCTTTGTGGTGAATTCAGGGTCCTGCACTCGAAGTTTAACCAATCGGAAAGGCCATAAATTAGGTTTGGGAAATTATTTTTTTTTACTTTAAAGAGCAGAATGTATGAAATTATAGACAGCTGATGCCAGTACGACAGCTGCGGGGACAGTCTGACTTGGTTACACGATCAGTGTCGGACCCTGCACATTGAGCGATCACGTTCAAAGAACGCTAGTAAACTACGAAAACGAAACGAAAGGTTGATTGTATGCAAGCTTGTATGAAAAAGTCGATTCGAAATGGTTCCCTGGATTACTACATGGCAAATCGAAAATGAATGAAACAATACAGCCGCTACGAGGTTGCGTTAATATTTTGCCCAACTAAACATTCTAGGTTTCTAGGTGGCCGAGATAAGTCTACCAAATATTTCGGGTTTAGCATGCCAAACAAGAAAAATGAAAAAGAAAATGGATTCTTAGCGGGTAGATACCATAAAGTACTTTTCAGCTGATGCCACCATCCTGCCTTGTTCGCTCTTCTTCTTCTGTCAGTTTTGCAGGAGAGCAACTCTCGTTTGACTCCACAGCGAGAATAGCTGGTGCTTTTGAATACTTTGTACTTAGCCGGGGAAGCTTTACGTCATCCGCCCAGTAAGAGTCATTCTACGTTAGTTCGAGAAATATGACAAAGCGAACCATGAATTTTCACGGATTTGCTCGGAGGCTTCAAGTCTTTATTATTAGGTTTGTTCCAATACACGAAAGTTGCTGCGAAGCAAAAAATACTTGCTCCAGATTGCTACCAGAAGAAAAAAAGAAGAAGAGCATACAGGAACGATTTTCTCCCTGTTTGCTCCGGAGTACTTCCAGTTTCTCCTGATACTGAAACAAACCTATATTGTCTATGATTACTCTCTCGCCATCTGACGGTCAACATTCAGCGTTCGATCGCGAATTGGAACAGTATCCGCATGCGGTGTGGATGCTCTAAATGGCATTCAGTCGGGGTTACACTTATTTTGTCAAAATTTCATGTTTGTAAACAGAAAATCTTATTCCGATAATTTGGTTAAGTTACTACAGTTTCGCTGGCAAAAATTTAAAAATGACCAGCCAAGAGCGACAAATTTTGCGAAAAATGGAATTCCCTGACATGGCCCGAGAGGCACTCCCCATAATTGGTAATTTAAGAAACATCTTAAATGAATTATAAAACTTTATTGTATGATTAACCCTTCCGCAGAAAATCTGATCATCAACCGCAACAAACATGACATCGCAATGGACCTCATTGCGGAATGCGTATTTCGCGAGCGAAAAGAAGACCTACGAAATCCCCAGCCGTATCAGAAGCAACCATTTGCTCCGAGACTTTCGTCGATCGAGGAATTCCAACTGGTGTTGGTTTTGTGCAACTTTTTCAGCCGACCGGGTCCGGATGCGACCCGAAATGCTGTGTTCTTCTCCCTATTTGGAGGTTCTATCGGACGGACAAGTGTGCTGAACAAATTGATCAGTACGGCAGTGTCTGGGTCGATTGCGCCGGTAGGAGCAATTAATGCTGTCTGAATTAGATGCATATGTTTATTGAGCCTGAATTTATTTTTAGTTGCTATGCGCCGCAGGAACCTGGATGCAACAGCTCGGTTGCACCTCTCCGTTAAGCCTAGAACTAGCTCAATGCATCGTCAAAGATTTTATTATCTTCTCTAGCAAATCGTCAGAACAACTCAAATCTCTACCAATGGTAGCGCCCCGTTTCGCTGCAAATTTTATGACTGCGGTAACTGACCTATACCTCAATGGAGGAAAGGGGCAGCAAATGCCACCACCGGATCTACTGCTAGACGTCATCACCGAATGGGTGTCAGAGAATCCTGCTTTGTGTCTTGCTTCTCAGCAACCGATGGCACTACCCCCGGGAGCAATCGCAATGCCCGTGGTAACACCGCTGTCGGGATTAATCCGTTGGTGTGTCTTATCGTTACTGATAACCCATAAACAGGATTTGTACAGTAAGCTCCATCTAGCTGTGTTGCAGAGCTTACTGGAAGCAACACCTCCTGTTACTGCTCCCCCGAGTGCTCTTAATGCGCAGCATTTAGGATTAATCGTGAATTCGTTACAGTTCGAAATGGATGCAATGCTCAAAATGGGAAAAACACTCAACGAAGAATACATTCACAGCTGTCTCGAAAGGTTTGCTCAAGCCGTGCAGGTCGGTTTGACCTCCAGGTGCATATTTGGAAATATTCCACAACTTGTGTGTCGATTAGAGACATTGCCCAGTAAAAATAAATTACTTCAGATCGTTATAAACGCAAATAGGACAACGTAAATAACGTTTTTAAAAAAAGAATTATTTGATTTTTCTTTCGTGTCGAACATGTTTTACACTTGACTATTTATGGAGTTTAGTTTTTTATTTGTTTCAATAGGGTTTGAATCGTTTAGTCTTCTTAACCTGCTGCATCTTTTTCAGGTCCCGATCGTACTTTTTTCGCAAACTAACAATATCGTCCTTCTTCGCCTCTCGGATTTGGAAGGTGTAGAAATTTTTCAACTCTTTCTGCTTACGCCCCTTACTGATTTTCTCCTCCAATTTGTTAACGGTGGCTTCCCTCTGTGAAAATGTGTTCGCATTGGCTTTCGATACGGTGACCCAACCCTCATCGTCGGGGACTGTTTCCTGTTGTGCCTTCTGCTCAGACATGTTTCGATCGTATCCAGCCATGTACTCATTGATCTCACGCTGCAATTCCACCGGATCGGGAATACGTTCCTGGTATTCCTTGGTCCATTTGTCGATTCCTGTCAGCAGTTTACCATCCGCGTTTAATGCATTAAGTTTGCGTGATTTTAACAGCTTCCTCAGCGAAGACGACTGCTCGTATACCACGTAGCACACCTTAAATCTGCTGATAGGTTCGGTAATTGTATCACACTCTTCGGATGGCTTCTCTTGAACTATTATGCTGGATACTGCTCCTGTTGAGCTGAAAGCCGTCTTGAGAGATTCCGAGGTGGCGTAGGGTGGTACATTCAAAACAAACAACGTTCTACCGGCTGGTTTTAGCTTATTTGACGCCTTGGAGACGTTTTCTCTAACAAGAACATAATGGAATGCAGTGTCTTGGGAGTCATATTTTAAGGGGATGTCTGAAAAAGAACTTGGGTTATCATGTGGAATATATCCTGAGCATTTATATTATCACCTGTGAAATCATCAACAGCGTTTACACACATTGGTATACCTAAACCAACCGCTGTATTATCAAATAATAATTAAAAGAGACACATTCGCGGTACGAACAGGATAATAATGCAAGCAATTCGAGCTACTTCCTTTACTGAAAAAATAAAGAATATTGATAAACTTTATCACGCGTTTTCGTGACAGTTCTCACAGTGCCGGCCAAAAAATGATTCGTTTTCGTCTACCGACAAAACCACACATAGGGCGGCGCTGTATTCAAAACGAGCATGCTTGTTATTCGAGCTGTCAAAATACAATAAAAATATATTTCTCGACAAGCATATGATTACGGCCTAAAAGCCAACTGTCAAAATCCACATTGAATGGAAATTCCGGACAAACCGTTACACGGCAATCGCCAATCGGTTAAATAAAACAACCTGCAGAATAAGTTCTTTTAACTTACTTTTGAGTTGTGCGTCGCTTTCGCACTTATTAGTGTTGTCAAAAACAAAAAGAGAGATTCGACTCAGTCGAGGTCTTTCGTGGAGGAAGGTACTTTTGAGTTGTTTGGGGTGAACTCAAAATTAGGTAAATTCAACTTAAATTTGAGTATAAAAAACCTACCAATGAGTTGTAATTTTTGCCGTGGTTAAATGGAAACTACCTTCAACACGGTTTACCTAATTTTAAGTTCCCCCACGATACCACGAGATTGAGTCAAAGGAACTCAATTTTAGGTAGTTTTTCGTTTCCGTGTGGTAGTAAATGAAAGAGAAAAGTTTTTTCTTTCATAAACTGTTGTGAACTGTGTTCGACTAGTAACGGTTTGTCTGGAATTTCCATTCAAAGTTGATTTTGACAGTTGGCTTTTAGGCCGTAATCATATGTTTGTCGAGATTTGTTTTATAGTATCATTTGTGAACTAAATTTAATCTTCAAAGCGTTAGAAAAGTATTTTATCGAATGATAAATTTTAGGATATTTTATAAAAGTAATCATTTTAAATTGGAATAGGGTTATTTATGGGTGTGCTAATTAAGGCATTTTCCGATGCAGATTAGTACTGAGTTAATATCTCAACCCTTTTTCTGTTTTGAAGCCCGAAACTATTGAAAAAAACATTTTTTAGTTTGTTTCTTTTTAGGACAATAACACCCATGCGACTTGCACGACTCTATAGGTTGTCTCATCAGATCTACCATAGTTTGCAGATGAAACTTGGGAGCTGCTAGCAGATTGCAAAAGTCCCAGATCATGCTGTGTGGGGAGCTGTCCCGGTTAACAATGAGGCGAACGAAATATTTGGAGAAACGTCATTTAGTAGGACGACTGTCAGTTTGTGGGCTGAACAACCGTTTTTTTTTTTAATTTAAAAGTCAGAAAAGAATAATTAAGGTTTAAAAGTAATATGGGTGTACTTCTAAGGATACCCGCTATCAATACATATGGAAAACTGATACATATTTTTCAAATTAAAGATCCCTATTTATAGAAAACGAAACTTTTTCATCGTTTTTACGTTGTTGAAGAAAAAGAACATTACATTGCTGCTGCATATTCATCGATTTAGTTTTTGAGTTGTACGGCGCTTGTATTGTCCGTGCTTTTCCAAAGGAGACGCGACGATTATTTTTCGTCGCAGCAAGATTCGTAGCGCTATTCGGCGCACGATTCGTTGCAATGTAATTCTTATGGGATGAATGACACTTTAATAAAAGGTGGTGCAATTTTGTGTAGAAACCTTATTGTAAATAAAACATACGAAAACCTGAAACTTTTGAAGCACAGTTTTCAGTCAGTTTTATTGATAAATTCAGTTAAAGTAAATAATTAGCACACATTAAGCTTGGGTAATACATATTTTTTGACGTTTTTCAGCACTGCGCCAATTCAATTCGTCGCCCCAAAATGATTGAAAGGCTCGTTTCCAATGAAAAAATAAATAACACTCGAAAACATTGTTTTGATTCATGAAATGAAACACAGGTGGCACAGTGCATTTTAAATTTGGGCATGAAGAGACATCAGCCTTGTCATTACGGATGGAGTTCCCATATGGTGCGAGTCCCAGATGTAGCCTTCGTACAAGATGAGTTTCTTATTCGTTGGCAACCTTGTCGAAACCTGAATTCACAATACCTTTATATTTCTATATAATGTACACACTATTAGGTACCTTTGTGTAGGTGTATGTATTATGTGTTGATCTCGTGGAAGCCATTGCGAGAGGAGTAGTGCTACGCGGTGGTTATTTTGGTGGAAAAGTAGGAATATTCACGAATCATTTCTGGACTTATTCTTCCTATTAGTAGACCGAAAGTGTAGATTTTCAATTTTATCCGACGGTTAAAAAGTGCGGTGTCCTTAATATTATTGCATTTTAAGTTTAAGTGAAGTTTTCTCGAAAAAAGTTATCGAATGCAGTGAAGTTGATTTTTCTTTTGTCTGCATAATGAATAACAACGGATTCAGTACAGGAGAGGAGGATTCGCGAGGCCCGGCAGATCAAGTTTGCTGTCTTCTAGACGATGGCGAACGTTGTCGAAACCAGGCTGGGAATGCATCCTTTAGCAAACGTATCAATAAAACAGTAACCCAGAGACGATTGAAGCTCAGTATCGATTCAGCGGTATGTACAATTATCTGTTTTTCATTAGCAAATAGCGTTTAATGTTGGTTGTGAAACAGAACGGAATAATACCAACAGAGACGATTTCAATGATATACCTATTACCTATTTTGCTAGGCTCGCCATATCTACATTTGTGATTTCCACAAAGGTCGCATCCAATGCGCCCGGACAAAACGTCGCCGTCGCGATTCCGAAGACGACAGCAACGAAACAGATACTGATCTTCCAGAAGTAGATCTTTATCAATTGCAAGTGAATACTCTAAGGCGATACAAACGATTCTACAAGGTATCCACCAGACCCGGCATAAACAAGGCGCAGCTCTCAGAGGTATATAATTAATAGACTATTAGGAGTCGATGTTGCCTAGTCAAAAATAATTCTGCCTGTGAGGACTTTTGTAATCTATCTTTTTTACAGACCATCATGAAACACTTCAAAACAATTCCCATCAAAGAAAAAGAAATTCTCACCTACTTCATCTACATGGTCAAGTCAAACTCCAACAAGTTGGATCAGAAGAATAATACCAGTAGTGAAGCTACATGAAAGTGAATGTAAATTTAATATAACTACTGATAGTACGTTTTATCATTGAGATGTTTTCTCCGTTAAAATTAAGTTGTTTTGGTTGGAGCTGTGTGTTCTACGTCTTATCCGTACGAAAAAATGTGCATTTTACGCGAAAAACGTGATCGCTACTGGTAACTATTGGACATATGCGACAATGAAAGCTACTATGTCCCGACAATTTCGAGTAAATAAGCTCTTATCATTGCGTATCCGAATCTCCACAAAAGTGTATAGGTATGTGATTGGTGAAACTTGGGAAAATTGCTGAAACCAATATGGCTGAGATATTTACAGTTAATTAAAATAAATCATTAAATTATGACATCGCTATTAGATGTTTTTTGAGAATTCGAACTTATACACATTGTACGGAATCTGTCGCTTGTATAGCGAAATAACAAATCGACAGTTCTGGTAACTTACCCTCACGTTTGTATGGAATCCTTACTATTATCCAAGCTGCTGTTATTCAACGACGTATCTAGCAGTTCGTCATCCTCCTCCTGTGCGTCCATGTCATAAATGCGTATGGTCTTGTGCGATTCCGATAGGATCGAAGCGACGTTCCTCGTGCCGGACACGGCGATCGAACCAGCTTCCATGCCCTCCAGACATTTGAGTGACCCTTCCTCTAGTAGTGTGTACGCGTTTACCACCCTGCAGCAGCTGCTGTGTTTGCCGATGATCTGGCTACTGATGAAAGGAACCGCCTCAAGCAGCTCCCTCACTCGCTGGAGTGCAAGTTGGAGAAAGTAGCTACTAGTTTGGTCGTCAGCCGTATGCGCTCGTAACAGTATCGACAGTGTGTCTTCGCTGTAGAACTGAATGTGTTTAAACGTTAGCTCGCCTAGCGATGAGAATCGAGTTTCAAAGTAGGGTTTCTCATTGAAGCAAAGACGAACGGCACGGAACATCGACGATCGGTTACATTCCGCTATGATGAGATTGTTTTCCGATTCTAGTAGACCAAATAGAGAAATCTCGTCAAAATTTCCGCCGATATGCGTTATGACTCGTGAGAAAGTATTGGAATCATCTTCGCTCTGCAGGCGTATGACGCTTTTCTGCTTGAAGTCTTGCCCGATGACAGCGATCGGGTGTTTGAAAATTTTCTCAATGCTAGCTTTCAGTAGATTGTGCTGCTGAACTAATGAATTGTTATCATGGTGAGGATATATGAGCGGACAAGATTTGAGGCAATCATTCTGTTCCAATAATTTTGCCCATTGATTAGACGCATCCGCTTTTGACGGATAGGGAAGCGTTTTGTCTTCCAAATACTGTCCAACACGTTCCAGATTAAATTTTCGTTTCTTCTCCTCTACGACTGGTTCATTGCCGGTTTCACCTAGTTCCATCTGACAAGCATCAAAATTGTCAAGAAATTCCGCTAGATAGTTGATTTCCTGCTGCGTGACAGATGGGTTATCTTCCGGTAGAGTTTCATCCATCAAACGAATAATCACGATGTATAGCCAACGGAAAAATATCTTGAAATCTCTCGTGGAAGTATCAATGGTCTGCTGCAACTCGTAGGCCTTAATCAGAAATGCACCGCAGTTGATCAGTGCCTCATTGGTCACATCCCCTAGCAGAGGCTTATAGTAGTACACATTGCTAATCATTCCTTGCAGTGAGTTCAAATGGTAAAACATACTGCAAATGGCTGTATGCAATGGCTTGACCACCAGTTTTTGAATCGTAGAATAACTCAATTCAATACTGTTGCCCAGTTTTTTCAAGCCTTTTTCAGTTAAATCTCGGAGCAAAAACTGTTCTAGAGCAGGAGATGTGCAGCCAAACATCAGTAACTCTAGAAAATCAGCTGCGATCGAGCCTTGCGGTTGATCGTTTGCATATTTTGTAAGCTTGTTGTCCATCTCCAGAAGAACCGTTTCCCAAGCTTCAACTATACATTCTATTGTATCGTTAATATAAGCCATCGTTCCCAAGAGATGAGCATGCTTAATTGCCAAATTCAGCAAAGAAGTGGAATATTTCTGCAATATATCGTTCTCGAACACAAACAGCTCCAAAGTTCCTCTTCGCTCAATAGTAACAAATAACTGTTTAAAATTGGAGCTCATTTTAGCATCCTTGATGACCGTTTCTCCTGGACGAATAGCAAACTTCTCATACAGATCAATCTCGCAACACGCCAACATCCCAAAAACGGAGAGATGAATGTGTCCGCTAGTAGTTCCGACAATCAGCAAATTTAAAATCTGCTTAGAGTAGAATTTCAATGTATTATAATCGCTTGACTTTGCCGTTGATGATAGTGAGTTTAGGCTTGGTAAGGGTGGAAGAAATGTAGTATAATCATTCTGAAATCAATACAACTATTACTCTCTGTTGTTGAACACCGGACGATTTGGGTTACTCACAATGGCATCCCCACTGGTGTCGTTCATAGCAACTTCCCTGGTATTTTCCGTCCAATTTATGCAGGTTATATCCGATTTGACGTCGAAGCTGTAGATTTCTTCTTTATTCTCTATGTTAATCAGAAGCACTGTTCCGTTACTGTAAGCTACATGAGAAGATTAGATCTTGACGTATAGTACAAAAAAGTGCCATTCACTTACCAATGGCCATAACTTTCTCCAGTGGTCTCCAAGCTATCCCGCGCACCCGAAGTCCATCTTCCGGTGGAGCCAACTGCCAAACCTTCTGCCATTTAAGCCGATGTAGTATCACTTCACCTAAAACATACGTCAAAGTGCGTCCGCAAACTAACATATCCGGGGCTTACCTTTATCGTTTCCGATTGCCAACAGATCCATTCGATCGCTCCATTTGAGGATGTCCACATGGTAGCCAACATTTTTGTTACCCGTTTGCTTCATCTGAGTTCTGTTCGCGGCGTACTTGAACGACATGTTTACTGCCAGAAACTTGCCTATTGGAAATTACAATAACCCAAAACTCCTATTTTGTTTGTTTATAAACTATTTTCCGGTTCGCGCAATCACCGAAACAGAGAACCATGTCCATGAGCAATTTTGTACTCGTGAGTGAAATGAGTGCACAATTTTGTACTCGTGAGTGAAATGAGCGACTGATTTCTGTCCCGAGCAGTGCTGCCACATTTTATTCTGTACCTGATAGAGGAAAATTTCTTCTCTATCCGCATTATTTTGTTTTGATATCCCATAATAAAAAAATATACACGAACTTTAACCCATATAATGCAACAATTCCAAATATCCCAGTCAAAAAGGGCAAGTTGCTGGCCAACGGAGGGCTATTTGTCAACTCGGATGCGCTAATTGCCCTTCAATTTGCAAAGCGGAATTTTTCGTCAAAAACTCTCCCAACAATCTAACCAAAAGCAAATACAAATTATTTGTATTTGCCAAAAGTTCTGCAGTTTCCAAAGTCCCTCTAAACAAGGTCCTAGTATGCGTCAAAACTATTAGTGGTAGTGAACAGAGACAGCCTATAAAACGTGGTATTGATGACGTAGACGCTACCATTCGCCTATAGAAACTATGACACATCTTGAGCGTTTTTTCAAAACGTCATATCTGCAATGAGTTACTCTATACTTTCTCTTTCGATTTTTACGGCGTCACTATAACACTTTTCACTTATTTTAAAGTACAGATCGAAAGACGGTGGTTTTAACAAGCATAATATGCAAAGAGCTGAGGGATAAATCGATCGTGAACCGACAAATGGGCGAAACTAACAAATGTACACAAACAGAGTTTTGATTAATATCTGAAAGAGGAGTAAAAATACTTTATAAAAAATATAAAAACTCATTTATAAATATTCCACACTTCATGAAAATCAATAAAAAACAAAACGGCGCATCCGACTTTCAACTGTAAACAAAATGCCAGGCGGGTTACGCCTCTGCATTTCTAAGGTAGTGTATACAGGCGAAATTGACAGCATCATTGTTTACAAGGTCCGTAAACAGAATCGCCCTAAACAAAAACCAAGTGCTTGTTACGCCCAGGGGGAATAACAAATTTTCCCCTCCAGCGAGCACGGCGAAAGCCACATTTGATTTTTGTTTTTTGGCGACACTGCAGGGCGAAATTAATGGCGATTTCGCTTGAACCTGAAACTGAGTCAGGTTCTAACCCCAACAGCTGTCAGTTCATACATTTTGACAGCAGTTGGGGTTAGGAACTGACTCAGTTTCGCCTCAAACAAAAACCACATAAGAGTCGTCAAAACAAGAGGGCGACTCGAAAATGGCCTAATCAACATTTCATAACAACACTCGGCGAAATAATCTGTTTTCAATGTTATCAACGAAAACGTTATTTTATAAAATATTTTAGTTATGCTTCCGAAAACTAGTATTGTTTCAAAGTGTTTCAATACATTTGAAAGCGCAGTATGCAAACATAGTTAAAATACGATTTAATTTTCTGAACCGAATATTCAAAGCTATTTTTCTCGATTCGATATCATTACGACTTCGGCCCTTTGGTCGATTCATGATCGAAATGTTAAAGTGACCGAATTATTAACAGAAGAGAAAGTAAACAAAGAGAGTAACTCATTGCAGATATGACGTTTTGAAAAAACGCTCAAGGCATACGAGCACTGAGGCAGTTTTCGTTTTGACGCATGCTACACTGAAACGAAGACCATGGTACGCACTACTATATTAGAGGTTTAAGTTAAAAAGACGGTACCAGTGAATTTTGGTAGACAATATATCATGTTTGACTTGAGCTTGATTCCTGTCATTTGTACTATGTCCATGTTGACATAGAAATATGGTATTTCTTACCATTTCATGTTAGTATAATAGTATTTTTTACAATACCTGCATTTTCATCCAATGGTCATGAATACCATTAATATGGTTGTTTTGAAAATAGCTAGCTGGTTGAAATAACTATTGATGGTTACCATTTTATATTAATATAGTATTTCGGTATATAAATAGTATTTTTTTCATTACACTTGAAACTTTTTTTTATAATTTCCTTTATTGAATCATACATACAATATTCTCATACAAAATATTAAAATACATTAATTGTAGAACTCACTTGAGGCAGGTATCACGTAAAATTTGCTTGGTTAGATGTCTGTTTATTTGGTCATATGGGAACTCATATCGTGGAGCACCTTTTCATCCAACTGTTTGAAGGACGGAACTGCAATGACAAAAATTTGTAATACGCAGTTTATCTTAAGCATAGAACAAGATCTTACCTAGAAGAATCGCTTACGTGATGTAGCTGTGGTTTTATTCTGTTTCTAAATCATGGAAAGTTAAATCGTTAAAAATCTCAGAACTTGTTTTTAGTATCATAACTAGTTATAATAATACATACCGATGTTATAATGCGGGCCATGAACGTGGTAGTTTATTGCAATATTCCCTTCATTTTCCGTGATTTAATAAACACAACTTTGGGAAATACACTAAAAAGATATGTTTTCGCTCATATGCACGCGGAGAGAATATTTTTTTCATTACATGGTGGACAGCATTATTAGCACTGAAAAATTACTATGTTCATAGTATTTTCAATGGTAAACCATATTTATTTAAAACACTGGTGAATCCTTTCATTATTACTAGGTTCGTGGTAAAACTGATAGAAGTCCGTAAAGCTTTAGCAATTGAACCAGTAAGCACAGTTAAATCGAAAATTTTAGTAGTTTTTTCAACTATGGATTAAAGGTTAATTTGAATACACAAAATAGTAAGAACTACAATGACTATTTCTCCGCTTGCATGGTAATTCCAAATATTTTCAGGTAATTTGAAAATTATTCATAGTAAATTTTACTATTTATTGAGCATAGTACTTCCTACCATGACTATGTGGTTATTAATACCATGTCGTTTTTTTTCAGTGTAGGACCTTCCTATATAAGGACTTTGTGCAGTTTCTAAAAAATCTCGAAAAATTTAACGCCCAATTCTAAGCCCAATAAAACACCATTTTCCCGTCGGGAAAAATTCATGTAGGATTGTTCCCGGTCGAAATTTTGTTTGTGGAGAATTTTGAAATCCCGTAACGTTTTCATATCGATATAATTTTTGTGACAGTTTGCGTAATGTGGATTTAAAATCCGATGCTCCATTTAAAATACACAGGGAAATGAATCCCGTGACAAGTTTTCCAGACTGTAAACTAGCCTTTTTAGGGACTGTTGTCGCATATTCAATGACAATTGGAATGATTCAATACAGTCGTGATTCGCTGGTTGGACACTTTTTAACTGGACCGCTTTTTAGTTGGACATCCGCTAGTTGGACCATTGTTCAACTAAAAAGTATCTGAACGTCAGAATCTTTTGTCAAATTAACTTTGACAATCAATCTGACAGATGTGAACAGATGCAATTACACTAATAACGTCTCTTTTGGAGTTTTTGACATCTGTCAGTCGATCCAACTAACGAATCAAATTCGTTAGTTGGACAGAGGTGTGGCCCAACCAGCGAATCACGACTGTACCACATACCACAGAGAACAGACATATAAGGTTTGTTCCAGTACACGGAAATCACTCCGGAGTAAACAGGAGCAAAAAATCTTTGCTCCTTTTTACTCCGGTTTGCCACCAGAAGAAGAGAAAAGAGAAGAAGAGAGTACAGGAACGATTTTCTCCGGAGTACTTCCAGTTTCTCCTGGTACTGGAACAGACCTATAAGCTGGAACAAACTTTCCCGAAAAACCCGTGTAAACATTTAAATGAAAATACGTTGAAAATCACCATCGCATACATGTTCGCATGCGTGAGTCACCATTGTATCCAAATTTGCACACAAGTCCCTTATAGCGATTGCTGGCTGATCGAAGCGCCGGCCAGTGGCAAGTTGCTACTTGCTGTTGTCATTTCAAAGCGACAGTTTTATTTCTTACACAAATTGAAAACTTTACTTGTATGTCAGTTCTCAGTGGTATTATGTCTGTCTGTCTGTGGTTTTCACCAAGCCCTCCCAGTAAACTAAAAGGCGGTTAGGCGGGTTAAACTATGCTGGCGATCGAGGCTATTAAAACTTCGTTCTAGGCTATCCGCTGTAACTTGCCGTTTACTGTAAAAGTAGTGTGGGCTATTTAGCAGACCGCCGGTGACTGAATCCTTCGTCGGCAGGCGAATACCAAAACGGGGATTTGAGAAGAACGATCAACGACGGACCAGATGTTCACCCTGCGACAAATCCTGCATTAATTTCGGGAACACAACTTGCGAACTGTTTTGTGGATTTCAATGTGACACGATTCAGTTAAACAAAACGAATTGTGCCAGATAATGTTTAAATATGGCTTTCCGAGATTAGGCAGATTCATTTGACGCTGAATGAGCCAAAATCAAGCGTCACATTAGTCAGGAAAATAATTCGACTTGTTGGTGACGTTACTTGGATTGAAGCAGAGGGATGCACTTTCTAATTGGTTGCTTAACATAGCACCCGAAGGTGCGATACGAAGCTATGGTGTGCAAAGATACTGTAACTATACTATATGATGTGCGTTGATAAAACTTGTGAATAAATTTCAACGCACAATTGTGCACCGTTTGGCTGATAAATTTTACGTAGACCAGTGGCGTAGCCAGGGGGGGGGGGGTTTTGGGGGTTAAACCCCCCCCCCCCCAAACCAAAATTAATTGAATTGAAAAAAAAAATTGATGCTGACGAATTTAATTTAATATTCCACAAAATATTTTTGGAAAAATATTCTCTGATCACTACATTGAGAACTGTGTTTAAAGTGTCATGAGAACTTTTGGAAACTTGTGGGAAGAGGATCTTGTAACCTATCTCTTAGCCAAAATCCCATAGTTGTCAAATTACTTC